>NC_067144.1:21593816-21683816 GCF_903995435.1 Acomys russatus | reverse complement strand
GGGGAGACGGATGTGAAGTGGGCGTGAGGAGCAGAACCCTGGGCTCATCGGCACCCACTGCCCGGAGCCTGGTGCCACTCAGTTCCATGGGTCTTTACAGCACCCAAGAGGCAAGGCTATTAGACCCAGAATACAGAAAGGAGTCTACTCCAGCAGTCACATGCATACACACATGTAAAACACCCATAAAGACCAGAATAGCAGTGCTCAGCCTGTGGGTGGCTACCCCCTTTTGGGGTCACAAATCAGCTATTCTGCATACCAGATATTTACATTACGATCCATAACAGTAGCAAAATTACAGTTATGAAGTAGCAACAAAATAATCTTCTTATTGTGGGGGGAGGGGGGAGAGGGTCTCCACAAATTAAGGAATTGTATTAAAGGGACGCAGCATTAGGAAGGTTGAGAATCATTGGCCTAGAAACTTGAAACAATGGTGAAACAGAGGCGCTGTTATTTAAGAAAAAAAAAAAATAAGGAAGGAAAATAAAGGACTTTTCATGAGCGTTAGGGAGCAAGGGAGGAACAAAAATCACTAAGGTAACTCTCGGTTCTGAGATGAGCTGAAAGCATTAGCACATCAATAGATGAAAACATTACAGTTATTCCTGCCCTGATCGCTGATACTCTCCTTTTCTCGCCAACTGGGCCCTTCAAGGCGGTCTCCCACCATCCTTTATTATAAACAACGGAGAAGGAGGCCCAGGAGGGGCCATCCCTCAGCCCTGCTCTGGGCAGCTGTTACGAGCCATGCCGGAGCAGCAGATGTGAGTCAAGTGGGTAGGGAAGCGAGACCGCTCTGGCCAAAGGAAATTCCTGGAAGATAGCCTATGCTGGGACGTGGAGACATGAAGAGGGCGTGCGGCCAGAGAGTGAACATCCGGGCATTTCCCACTCTGCCCCTCCTAGCTGTGACTTAGGGGAAGTGTCTTAGTTCTTGAATCCTTTAGGCCTTTAACCAGGGTAATTACAGCGGGCGAGACCTGCAAGTTTACCGTAAGGTCGGGGACTATAAACCACCTTGAGATTTTAATACACTTTAATAGAAAGCTATAGCAGTCGTCATCGGACTGGGATTTCCAACTCTCCTCTTTCAATAACAGCCGTGTCTACTGCTTTCACTGGGTCCGCAGCATGAGCATGTCCTACAAGACCCTGAAGGAGGGGGTTGCTTGCTGTCCCTACCCTGCAGTCACTACTCAACAAAAATGCAGAACAGCCAACACCGAGACCCGAACAGCTGCTTTGATTGGCCGACACTGAAACAAATGGATATTTTTAAAATGCAGTTTTGTGATTTTAGTGAGCTGTGTTGTTCTCAGACCAGGTCTGGATACAAAATCCTGATCCCGCCGGGCGTGGTGGCGCGCTCGCCTTTAATCCCAGCACTTGGGAGGCAGAGGCAGGCGGATCATTGTGAGTTCGAGGCCAGCATGGTCTACAAAGCGAGTCTAGGACACCCAAGGCTACACAGGGAAAGCCTGTCTCAAAAAAAAAAAAAAAAAAAAAAAAAAAAAAGTCCTGATCCCACAGATGATCTAGGCAGCTCGACGGGGGCACGCATGCGCACTGCAGAAAGGCCAGGCACTTACCTGGGCTGGCAGATGGACTCACAGACTTCTTTTCTGCAATCAAAAGGAGAAGATGTGTAATGAAAAGGGAAGGATAAAAGAAAATGTCTGTTTCTTGGATTAAAACTGTGAACTCAGCTGGGCGTGGTGGTGCACGCCTTAAATCCCAGCACTCAGAGAGGCAGAGGCAAGTGGACTTCTGTGAGTTTGAGGTCAGCCTGGTCTACAGGACAGCCAAGCCGCTACATAGAGAGAGAGGAGACCATGTCTCAAAAAACAAAACAAAGCAAAAAATTCCCCCAAACAAAAACAAAACTGTGAAGTCTTGCAACTTTCTCATCGTTTTACCTTAAATTATTCTCTTTTTTTTCTTTAAGATTTGTTTATTTTTATTTATATGTGTGGGTGTTTTGCCTGCATGTATGTCTGTGCACCATTGTGCATGCCTGATACCTGCAGGCCAGATGAGGGTATGGGATCCCCTGGAACCAGAGTTACATCTGCTGTCTGCTATGTGGTTGCTGGGAACTGAACCCAGGTCCTGTGGAAGAACAGCCAGTGCTCTTAACCACTGAGCCATCTCTTGACCCCCCACCTCCCCCCGCCCCACGCCTTAAGTTCTTATGTCCTTTTCTTGCAGGGTCTAAGGATGAGCTCCTTCCTGCCTGCAAACAATGCATCATTATCCTTCTGAATTTGTACTTTTTCCTCCTGGGTTGAGCAGTCCCTGGGATTTTGAAATTTTCCTATAGAGATTCTGCACAGGGGACGGAGAGGAGGCTGGTGTCTGGCATAAAGCTCTGTGTTTTCACATGGAGAGTCGAGGAGGGAATGTCTGGGCAGGTGCTAGACTTGGAAAAGTCTGGCGACTAATTAGCAATCATGCTTGGGATCCATCTTTGCAACCCTGATCACAGTGATGAGAGTGCAAAATAAAGGAAGCGCATTGCTAGGCTGAGAAGTGCCCCACATTTTAAAACAGGGAAAGGGGAAATTGACCTACTTTTCCTAAAAGGTGTGGAAGTCCTTTAGGGACTTTATTTTTATTTATTTATTTTTTTTATTTTTTGTCATCGTGGATTACTCTTGCCGTCTCCTTATCTACTCTCTGGCTGCAGATGATGTTGAAAGTGGGCTCAGGTCTGATGCAGGAAACACCAGGCAAAGACCCCAGTCAGCCAGCTTAAACCTGGCAGATTTATGAGTGGTAGAGGGGAGCACCTTCAAGCAGTAGGGTGGTCTCCACAGCTCTGGGTAGCCGTAGATTTGGTGAAATGGTTGTGTGATCAGCCAGGCCACACCACTCTGGTGTCTGTCTCTGTCTTCCCATCGTGAGACCCGCCATCCAGGGATGACAGCATGCCTTACCTTTGCAATGTCCATCATGCTCAACCTGGATCTTGGATCCGGTGAGGCAGGCATCTCTATGAAGTTCACAGTGGTTGAGGTAGGTCTTGCCGTTACTGCCACACACAGGCCTCTTGTGAGGTTTGCATTGCTGCAACAAATGGGCAGGAGGGTGTTTGTGTAGCCACGGAGGCTAGACCATGCACTCCCATAAGCCATCTTGTCAGGTGGCTCTCCACCAACAGAGACGGAGCCTGAGTGCTACCAGGGCCAGGGAACCCCAGTTCTTGTCATCACTAGTGACTCTACTCCATTCAATACTGGAGACACCCTAGTACCCCAAGCTCTCATGCCCTTCTGTCTATCCTGTCCAGCACCATCGTCTGAGAACACTAACACCCTGCTGTGGCTGAAATATTTGCATTAAATGTATCCCCACTGCAATAGCACGAAGAGGCTATCCTTTCAGGAGTAGATGAAGTTATCAGGGCTCCTTCCTTGTGCACGGAATTGAGGCTTGAACAAAAGGGATCTCACACAGCATTTGTCCCCTTGTCCTTTCTGTTGTTTCCATGTGAGAGCACAGTGTTCACGGGTTCGTTTGCAAGTAGAGACCAGGCCCTCGTCAGACATTAAACGAAGTTTTGATTTTGCTCATCACAGCCTCCAAAATTGTGAGACGTAATTATTCTGTGTTTTAGAAGAGTGCCCAGTGACCAATCCTACATTCTATGACAAAGGAGCCAGAGCTGAGGACTAGGGGCATGGAAACCCAACACACACACACACACACACACACACACACACACACACACACACACTCACAAAAATTTTGGGGGCTGGAGAGATGGCTCAGTGGTTAAGAGCACTGTCTGCTCTTCCAAATGTCCTGAGTTCAATTCCCAGCAACCACATGGTGGCTCAAAACCATCTATAATGAGATCTTGTGGACAGTCACACATGCAGGCAGAACATTGTATACATAATAAATAAAAAAAATTTTAAAAATTCTTTCAGGGCCTAATTACAAGAATTTCTTCTTGTATTTGAGAGCCGTTCAGCTTTTGTCCTAATTTCACAACTGCTGTTGTAAGGCTGACTGTGAGGGTGAAAGACTACAGGAAATCATCATGGACAGAAATATGGAATAAAGTGCATTTGGCTTGTAGGCAGACTAGGGTTACTAGAGTATGGAGGCAAAAGAACGGATGTAAAAAGAACCAGAGTCCTGAGGCAGCAGGCAAGTCCAACCCTCCACTACACACATGAAGATGCCCAAGGCGAGGACGGTGAATCTCATTCACTTATTCATTCTGCCAACAGTGACTGTGGGGTGCTCACTATGTTTCGGGTGCTGAGCAAAACCAACATGAGCTCAGATTTATAGCAACTCCTGGGATTTTGTCTGCTCAAAAGTCACGCAATTACCTGTGGACAAGCTGAGACTAGAAGTCACAAAAGAGCCAGATTTCTTAGTCTAATTTTTACTACCACATGGCAGACATATCTTCCTAGTGCAGACCTCCTGGATGGAGGGATCAGGTTTGAAGTTTCAACTTGGTACGTTTTCCCTTCAGCGGCCATGAATCAGGGTCCAGAGACTAAGAGGATATTATGCACAAAAAAGACGATTTCCAGGATACAGGCATCTTGATAGAAGGGGGTGAAAAGAAAAGCCCATGGCCAGTTGCATTTACACTCACAATAAGAATGAAAATTTATTAAAGTCTTGCCTAATTCTCAAAGGCTCATTTTGCCTTTCAAATGCCATTTGAAAACAAAACTTCAAAGCCCAGATCCTGTCTGATAATTTAAACATTTGCATATCCTTTGACCCAGCAGGCCCCAGTGGCCATCAATTCTAAGAAATGAAGGATATTTACAAAAGGATGCTATTATTGTGGTAAACCATTTAGACATCCATCTCAATGGAAATGAATTAATAAATTCACATCACTAAATATTATGTGGCTGTTTAAAAAGAAATGAGTTAAATTTTGTGTTGGTCTGGAAGGCTGCCACAGCACAGCAGAGGCTAAAAAGTGCAGTTGCATAGACCTATGTGTGAAAATAGTATTCTGTATAAAATATGGAGAAACTGGTGTTTAGAAAAGTTGTTAATGGCAGTATCCTCAGACTAATGAGAACTGAGAATTGTTAGTATAAACGTCAAAACACCTACACTATCTGACATGTAAACAATCGCAATGCTTTAATTTTAAAGAAAAATTTAAAATGTAATACCACATTTAATTTCATATATTGAGATACAGCTTACATATTAAATAACACTACAATGGAACAACTTCATAGAGTTTAAGCCGAAGGCAAAAAGGAACAATTTACTCTTACAGAGTCTTTCCTCAGAACATTTTTTTTTTAAGTCACTTTTCCAAAGTGGGTCAACATGACAAATAGACTTGTGACTAGTCATGGCTACTTCCTGGTAGACCAGCGATCAGTGGAATTAAAATGAGAGTTCAACTTCTTCAACCACCTCAAAGGACGGACACGTGTTGGGCTTACATGGAAAGCTGAACAGTTCTTGCTACTTCAGACCCAGAAAGCTGATCTCAGATACCCAGCATGAAAGACAAAGAAGCCCAAAACTCAAAACACAAAAACTATGACAGATCTGAAACTAGACAAAAATGTTGACGTCTGCCCTATCGTGACTCACTCGTCCTTTTGCCTACACTTCATCCTTCCTCACCCGTTACCGACTGTAACACTTATCATCCTCTCTGTCTCATTTTACCTTCTAGACCCTCCCCTCCCTGCCACCTCTTTACTTTATATGTATGGTCTAGGGTCCACAAATGAGAGAGAACGTGCGTTTTGTTTTTTCTTTCTGAGTTTGAACCGCCTTGCTTAATATTATATACCTTCTAGATCCATCTATTTTCCTACAAAGTTCATTTTTCTTTATAGCTGAATATTGTTTCATCGTGTGTGTATATTCATTACGTATCATAGTTTTATCATCTGTTTATCTGCTGATGGACTAGAGTGGTTCCATTTTCTTGCTAACACACACACACACATACACACACACACACACGTACTCATTTGCTGATGGACTAGACTGGCTCCATTTTCTAGCTAGTGTGTGTGTGTGTGTATGTGTGTGTGTGTACATGTGTGTGCACATGTGTATAGAGGCCAGAGAGATCCATACTGGGTGTTGTCCTTGGTTGCTTTCTGTATAATTTTCTGAGATAGAGTTCTCACTATGCTTGCCTAGAATGGCTCATCAATGAACGCCACAGATTTGGCCCCCTTTCCCCCAGTGCTGAGGTCACAGACTCACTCCTCTTGCCACAGCAGGCGTCTGTGTGGGCCCAGAGGTTCTGAATGCAGCAAGCACATTTCCGCCTGAGCTGGCTCTCCAGCCCCACCTGACGGTCAGGTCACTGCCCTCCGTGCTTGACATCAGGACCTACCTCAATGCAGAGACACGTGGGCTCCCCCTTCTCCGTAACTGCACACTCCCGGCCAGCTCCACAAAACACATTGGCACAGATCTTGGATTTGCTCCTTGTTTCTCCCTAAAACACAAATCATAAAGGGAGCCATGTTACCGAGATGAGCCTGCCACGGGATGAAACACTGGTGGCAATGACCTTTCAGGCTGGGGACTTTGATCTGCTAAAGGTTGCCCTCCAACCATCGGAACCAAACTCTCAGGCACTGTTCCGGTTCAGGTTCAGGACCCGAAGATTGCTCCCCTGACAGCAAAGCAGGAGTGACTTTCTTGCATTCTTTCTCATAAAAAAAAAACCAAAACACTGTATTGAGCATTTATGATAAAGCAAGCACCATGCTACAGGCTGGAGATCCACACAGGGCAGGCAGTCTTTCACCTCATGAAGTCTGTGACTCTTAGTGGGGAAGCCTTTAGAATACATATAAGCAAGCGCAGCAGTGGGCGCTCTAGGGAGCAGGTGTGCATTCAGGAATCAGATGAGACCTTCTCAGGATTCCAAACCTTAACTGATTCTTTAAGGATGAGAAAGCTAAGCTAGGCAGAAACGGAAACACTGGAGACACAGCCAGACTTCTTACCACCAAGGGGTGCTCACAGCAATACCGTCTCAAAGGGCAGGAGAAGATGGCTAAAATGTGGACATGCTATTGGTTGATATTCAGCCACGGTCTGTGTTTGCCCAGCCTACAAGATGCAGAGGGCCAAACCATCCCAAAGAGAGAAGAATGGCCCTCAAGCCTCTTGCTGGCTAGAATTTCTGTTCAGACAGATGTTACAGAACTGCAGGTCCATATGCCACATGGAAATGTGGGCTTTGATAGGTACCAGTTTGTTGATGGTGCATTCCTTTACTCCCATTCCCTGGTGATGGAGGCAGCCCCACCTCGTTCACTACTCGGGGCCCTCTGCTCCACTAGTTTGGGCAGGATGAATTGCCAAAGACTTCCAGGGCTAAGATACTGGGCTGGAGCTGGCTTCAAAACTACAAAGTCGTAAGAAGCCTAGGAACAACTGGGGTAAAGGCAAAGTCCATGTTCCCAGCCTACACTTACTGTGTCATCTAAAGAACTTATACCCACAAGGCTTACTGTAACAGTAAATATTTTAAATGGGGAAACAAGAACAGGACACACACACAGACACAGACACGCACAGACACACAGACATATACACACACACACACAGACAGACACACACACACACACACACAAGCAAAAGCAAAGGAGAGGCTTGAAGGAGGTAAAATTGGTCCAAAATAGCTGCTTTGCTGCCACCTGGGGGCTGCTCTGCACACTCCAGGTTATTCTTTTCTCCCATAAACCAGTTTGTCTGCCACACAGCGATTTCATTGGTCTAGAACTTATTTGCATGCTCACATCTTATTGGCTGACATGCTGTTGCTAAACCATTTTTTTTTTAATGTTGCTAAGGGGAATTTTTTAAAACTGGCAGACAGTGAAGAAAAGAGGAAGTAATTCCCAGAAGGTTGGAGGATTAGATTTAGATATGTTTCCTAAACAGAGATGGGAATAAAATCACACAAATTCTCTAGACAGACAGGCCCTCCCTTTTGTGGGAGCTATGCTCTGGGAATAATACAAAGCTTAGAAGGGATGAGAGAAAGTGATTGCTCATTGTAAAAGATAACTCCGGTGATCTCGTCAACTTCCCTGATCTGGACGTGAACCCTTGAGCCCAGTCACATGAGCTAGCGATGCACAAATGTACACAGCGGCGAGCTTGGGCTGTGTCTACTCAAGTGAAAACTAGTTCTCTGTGTCCTTAAGTAGCACCTCTGATTCTCCAAGCCATGTATTTATTCATCTTCTGTGAAACAGGAAGAGGGAGGGAGGGAAGGGAGAGAGGGAGGGAAGGGGAGAGAGAGAGAGAGACAGACAGAGAGAGAGAGAGAGAGAGAGAGAGAGAGAGAGAGAGAGAGAGAGAGAATGAGAGAGAGACAGAGACAGAGAGACAGAGACAGAGACAGAGAGACAGAGAGATTAAGAACCCTACAGAGCTGCTCACAGAGGAACCTGCAGCGTTCGGAGTCTCATTTTGTCTCCGACGTTCGCTTATGGTTTATTTACTGGTGTGTGGGAGGGGCGCACCTGTCAGGGCACGAGTGGAAAGGTTAAAGGACAACTTGTGGGAGTGGGGTCTCTCCTTCCTTCCGGTGAGTTCTAGGGATCAAACTCAGGTCATCAGGCTTGGCTACAAGTGCCTTATACCCTATGAGCTATCGTCCCCCTCCCCTTTTTGTAAAATACTACAAATAAAAACTGCTCTGTGGAGGCTGAATTCAACACAAGTCATTCGCAGAAGTAGTTCTCAAAAATATGTTTGGAGAAGGATACCTTTTTCTTACACCCGGACAACTAGGATGTGAAGAGTGCAATTAGAATTTGCAAAATGTTTTCAAAAACGTGTTTTTTACCTTACTGCATGGCTAACCCAACAAGAACAAGTTGTTGTTGTTGTTGATGATGATTAGCTCCATTTTACAAATAAAGAAATTGAGGCTCCAAAAGGTCAAATAATTTGCGGAGGGTCCCAAAATTAAAGGCGGGAGGAACCTCTATTTGGCTCACAGGAAACGAAGCACCATTCATAAACACCTGGCATCCCTCCTTTTTTAACACCTGGCATCCCTCCTTTATAAACACCTGGCATCCCTCCTTTATAAACACCTGGCATCCCTCCTTTATAAACACCTGGCATCCCGCTAAGTAACCCACTACAGGTGATGCTGCTTAGGCACTTGAAGTCTCTAATTCCAGTGTCATATTATCCCTATTTTACGGGTGAGGCCCAGTAACCAAAGGTGACAGAGTTGGATCCTCCCCCAACCAAAGAGAAATGATTCCTCTATGCTTGTATTTATTTTAAAATCCATATACAACTTGAGGTTAGGGAGAACATAACGGGAGTATGGATGACACAATAGAAAATGTAAGGAGAAAGTGCTGAGTGCCTTAGGTGCTTAGCTCTGTATGCAACACTCATATCCAGCACCTGTTTCCTCTGGTGCAAATCTGAAATGTTGATAGTTAGAACTGTCTTGAGAATTAAATAGGATGCGCTGTCTGCTATGCAACAGGAAGTGGCGGCCACTACACTGGGCAATTTAGTTTCAGTTTTCCCACTGAGATGCTGTCAACATCACGCTGGACTGACACGTCCCCGTTCTTCCCTGTCCTCCCCCACAGTGGAAAGGTACCACGGAGAGTGAAACTGAGAGGATGGAACCTGCAAAGGGCCCAGCAACCCCTGGAGGGCCTTTCACAGAGCACAAAGATGGGGGAAAGAGTGGCTAGTTACACAAGCGCTCTCTTTGCAGGCAGCATGTCTGTCAATAGGTGGCAATCTCTCTCTTTGTCTCACACAGTGCAGAGCTGCAATGCGGAAGAGCTCTCCTGGCTGCTGCAGTTCTGTCCAGCCTCAGTCATCCCAGTGAGACGTGCAGGAATGAGGGAAAACAGGGTGGACCCCCAGGGACACAGGCAGGATGCTCTGCCAGTCCGGGAACGCTGTCTAACCTGTGGACTCAGTGCCCTTTCCTCCTTTCATCACTCATAGGTATTTCTGATAGCAGAAAGCAAGGTCAACCACGAAGGAAGGGCATTTCTTTGTGCCATTCGAAGCCATCTTTCAAGCACCAGTATCTTTGGGAACCTAAGTGTCAGAGCGATTCCCAAGGCTCCTGGAAGGTTCCTCACTGTTAGGTGGGTTTCTGCCGAGTGGCTGGTTCTAACTAGAAATGTCTAAGACAGTAACCTTGTGAGGGGTCACAGAGGCCTGAGGCCACCACAGGCTGACATGCTCAGCATCTACAAAGGAGCAAGGCTCTGCAGACATCCGTCCTCACCATTTGTGATTGAGTGCCTGCATTTTCAGTTGCATGTGACAGATTCAGGGGTGTCCCTGCTCCATGGCAGCACTAATGACAAGGCAAGTCAGAAAAGGGACACACGTTGACTTGGTCCCCGAGTCTCCATGTCCCCTTCTCGAGTAAGGCTGAGGAAGGGTGCTGCTGGCAGAGTGGCCAGCTGCAAGATCTGGTCCAGGGATGACATACAGTTCTTTGCCAATGAACTATTTGCACTGTCATCAATCATTGTGGTTCTACGGATGGGTAACTACGCAGGTCTATGCATAGTTGCCATATAAAGTCTCAGGCACGCCCATTCATATGAAAGTGTGAACTGACACATGTGTGAATGTCCTCAGGAGTGTGACAGACTAAGTGTGACTAAGTAGAGGGTATGTTCTGGAAGCGTGAAAAACCAACAGTGCATCTGGGCATAGTGGCGCATGCCTATCACCCCAGCAGCCGGGAGGCTAAGGCCCTTGTGGGCTACATAACAAGATAACACATAAAGCAACAACAAACAGACCCCAAACTACAAAACAAAACAAAAAACCCCAGTTGTGGTGGTTTGAATAGGAATGACCTCCATTGATTCCTGTGTCTGAATGCTTGGCCATAGGCGCTATTAGGAGGTGTGGCCTTGTTAGAGGAAGTGTGTCACTGCGGAGGTGGAGCTTTGACGTCTTAAATGCTCAGGCCACACCCAGTGTGAAACACATCCAGCCTTCTCCTTGCTGCCTGCGAGCCAAGATGTAGAACTCTTGATCTCTTCCAGCTCCCCACTATGATGACAATGGATTGAACCTCTGAAACTGTAAGCCAGCCCGAATTAAATGTTTTCTGCTCAGAGCAATAAAACCCTAACTAAGACACCAAGCAACAACAGTAAAAACAAAGCAAAATATCTGCCTCTGTCTTAGTTGGAGGTCACTATTGCTGTGATGAAACATCACAACCAAATGCGACTTGGAGAGGAAAGGGTTAATTTGACTAACACTTCCACGGCACTGTTCATCATCAAAGGTCAGGACAGGATCTCAAATAGGGCAGGAACCTGGAGGCAGGAGCTGATGCAGACGCCATGGAGGGGTGCTGCTTCCTGACTTGCTCCTCACGGCTTGCTCAGCCTGCTTTCTTACAGAACCCAGAACCAGCAGCCAAGGGTGACATCACCCACAATGGGCTGGGCCCTCTCATCCCAATCCCACTTCAACCACTAATTAAGAAAATGCCCTACAGGCTTGCCTGCAGCCTGATCTTATGGAAGCGGTTCCCAACTCTCAGATAACTTCAGCTTGTGTCAAGCTGACATAAAGCTATCTATCACAGCCTCCAAATGGAAAAGTGTCAGGAAGTTCCAGCTTGGTCTCCATGTTGCTTTCCAGATGTGCACGGTAAGCTAGACTTTGAAAAAGTTAGTAAACTCCTCTTGGCCAATGAATGCCCAGCAGGTCCACCTTCCACCAGTTGAACACTCTCTCTCAGCTCCCTCATGTTAATGACTGTGTGCTTTCAACAGCAAGTTTTAAGTCAATTTAAACTTAAAACCTTTCTGTGTGTGTGTGTGTGTGTGTGTGTGTGTGTGTGTGTGTGTGTGTGTACTGTGGGTGCCCAAGGATGCCAGAAGAGGGTACTGGATCCTCTGGAGCTCAAGTTACAAGTGATCACGAACCAGCAACCATGGGTGCTGAGAACCAAAGTTTGGTCCTCCAGAAGGGCAGCAATTGGTCTTAAGCATTGCTTGGCAATTTTGATAGGTTGCTTTTCCTATCTTTTGGGGGAAGGGGAGGCTCTTTAAAAGGAGCTTGACCCTAGGCTTTTCCAGATTTCAGATGCTGGCATAATGATTGCCCCTAAGACGGCAGTGTGCCCTGGCCTCCAGCTCTCAACCCCAGCCTCTTTCCAATGAACCACTTTATCTCTCTACAAATCAAAACCAAGAAATAGATCATCTTCAGCCCAAGGTCTTACAAAGCTGCAATAATTTTTTTTTTTTCAAACAAACGAAGAAGGAAGTTATTTGCAAAACCAGTAGAGGCGATGCTGAACAGCATGAAATGCACACTGAAATGTTTCTAAAAGGCCCCCATGAAGTAAAATAATTTCTGCAAAACTTGTGCCCTGGCAAGGACGGAAGCTCATAAGCAAAGCCATAAATGTCAGCTTAATGCAGCCTCATTTCACTAATTGGAACTGGGTCAGCGCCATCTTCTCTGTTCTTTTCTCCTTCCCACCTCCCCTCACTCTGTCCTGCTTATGCCAAGGTGGATACGCAGCTCCACTGGCCACTGCTCTGTAGTTGAGAGGCTTTGTTGATGTGAGGAAGGCTCTCCTTGCCTTGCCAGAATTAGCCATGGAAACTTCATGAGTCTGTCAGGCTCTCAAATGCCTTCCTGGCGTGCAAGTCCATAGAAAAGCTGGAGAGTGCGAAGGAGAAAATGAAATCTCTTCCAGCTGCTGAAATCTAGCAGGAGCACCGATCACGTGACCCCGTGCAATCTCTGCTTTGAAAAAGAATGTTCTGGGGAGAGGGAAAAAAAAAAAGAGGAAGGAGGAGAGACACTCTGCAGCAGTAGGTCTGATTTGCTTGGCAATACATAACGAGTTTGTGTCAACCCCACACTTAAGCATCCTTTGCTTGTGTTGTGTGTTCCCACCCAACGCCTTGCCTCAAGTTTCACATACCAGGGCCTAAAGCTTGAATGGTGGAGGTGGGGATGGGGCTCGAAAGGAACATGCCAGGGCTCCGGGAGGACCTGGCAAGGGAAAGCCCTGAACCAGATGCTTAGCTAGCGGTCCAGATCCATCCAACTCTCCATTTGCCTCATTGTTTCCTTCTTAAACGAGATCTTTGTAACAATGTCTTTGGGCCTTTTTGTCCGTCTGTCTGTCAGAGCCCTGCAGAATAGCCTGTACACATATGGCTTATCTCAAGCAAGAGGCTTACGTACTTTGGCTTCCCACAGACCCAGTCGCAGTGAACAGTTTTCACATTAAAGGTCATTTGGGGATTCAAAGTTTCAATTATACAAGATGAGAAGTTTCTGCAGACTATGGTGTTTTGTTAACTGTACTGTAAACAGCTGTTTTTAATTTACCAAGAGAAAGGACCTTAAGTTTTCTCAGGGCACACACACATAATACTATTACTTAGAAGTAATAGATGTGTTAATTCATTTGATTGTATATGAATTTTTAAAATCTAGTTGTCTGTCTCAAATACATACTTTTATTTTGTATACTAGTCAAAGCTTAGAACGCCTGAGTGAAACTCCCAAGCATAGAATACTTATCTATTCCAAATTAGCCTAGTGGGTCTGCACAAGAGATTCGTTTTCTGCTCTTAAGACTTCAGCATAAGATTTGTCCACTTTAATAGCCAATGTACAGCTTATACATGGTTTCCCAAACTTCTTTAAATAAAGAAAGTAAATCCCTTACATGTATTTAAAATTAGATCTGATGAATGCCATATTAACTAAAAATGTAAGAGGAGCAGAGCATGGTGGCACATGCCTCCCAGCACTTGGGAGGCAAATCTTGGTGAGTTCTAGGCCAGCCTGGTCTACACAGAGTTCCAGGACAGCCAAGGCTACACCATGAGGACCCAGCTGGCTATGGGTGAGCACACCTGCATCCCCCACTCTGAGTGGGAAAAATCACCTGAATCTAGAAGTTCCATACTTGCCTAGGAGACAAAATGGCACCACCTCAAAAACACACAAACCAACACACCAACACTAATGAAGATAACAGTCTGTGACCGGCCCGGCACAAGGGACATAGTGTAAGTCTAAAAGGAACTAAGGATGTGGGCTCCATCTTTGAGAGGCTTCTAAGGCAGCTGGGTGGCGAGACTGGCATGTAGGCATTGCAAGGGTGCCAATGGGGGATCCACTTTGGAGATGGGTCCTGTACCACTCCCTGCAGGATGGCTGGGCTTACCCAAAACCCCGTGGACACATGGAGAAACAAAAAATTGGGAGCGTGCAGAGAACACCACACGGGAGGAGGATAGAGGTATAGTTAAAAGACATCTAGAACCTTCCCAACGAATACTGGGGTCTGGCGACATACTGGGTATAAGGGGAGCTGGGGAGGCCTTTGGTCTCGGGGGACCAGCAGATAGAGGAATGTCTCCTGTCAGAGGCACAGCCTTGGCAAGAGGATAGGGTGACACAAAGTAGCAGTGACGAGTCAAGGATGGACACATAGTCTAAGCAGACAGTAGGACATCCCACTGACAGCTGGACACAGGGATAAAGATGTTTCTCTGGATGTCATCGGTGTAGGAGTGAGAGGCAGGGGAAGAAGAACTTATGGGCTCAGGAGGAAAAGGTGAGGCGAAAAGCTGAGGACAGCTGGGGAGGGGACGGGAAATCGAAAACAGAACCCAAGGGCGTGCGGAGCCTGCACCCAGCTGCCCACCAGGGGTCTCCACCATCATAAAGGACACCTCTGCAGGCCGATGCAGCGCCAGGTTGGTGTACAGGGCTTGGCAAGCACAGTACAGGCTGGGTTCCAGGCCCTCTCCTCTCTCTGCCGTCAGCAGCCTGCCCAGTTCTGAGGGCTGTGAAGGTTAAGCAGCCAGGAAAGCAGAAGAGGAAGATTCAAGGAATTGAGAGGAAGCCCATCTAGTTGAGAGCTCCAAACAGTGGAAGATGAATAGGACTGCACAAGAAATAATTTGTTTAATGCTGGGGAAGGGGGGGGGGGGGGGGGGGAGGAGATGGCGAAAGCATTTCAGCTCTGCATCCTTCACCAAGAGACACATCTGAAATAGGAGAGGGACCCTAGATATGTGCCTGCCTCCTATACAGTGTGAGTTGGGGAAGACGAATTAATACCTTTGAGCTGCAGTTAATCAATTTAGAATGTGCAAGGGTTGTATAGGATGCTCAGGTCCCTTACAGTGTTTGGATTCCATTAACTAGCTCAAGAATTTACCACTTCACGTGACCCTGGGTATCAAACGTTCATCTCCCCAAAGTAAGCTCACCAAACGCCCACACTACAAGGATGCTTCTCTAGAGAGACGGTTTGAGATGTGGTCTCACTATGTACCCCCGATTTGCCTTCAATATTGTGTAATGTAGCCCAGGGTTTGTTTTGAACCATCAGCAATCCTCCTGCCTCAGCCTCCAGGGTACTGGGATTACACCATGCCCAGTCTGTGTGCTTGCCAGCTGGATGGCATTTCAAGGCTGTTGCTGGAGGCATCAGGGTAGATTCTTATAGTCTGAGGACTTCACAGGCAATGCTTTCCCACTCCCTCCTGGATCCCTCTAGAGCAGCAGTTCTCAACCTGCGGGTTGCGGCGACCCCTTTGGGGGTCAAACAACCCTCTCACAGGGGTCACAAGAGAGCATCCTGCATATCAGAGCTTTACATTGATGATTCACAACAGTAGGAAACTACAGCAATGAAGTAGCAATGAAATCATGTTATGGTTGGGGAGGGGAGGTCACCACAAATTGAGGAACTGTATTAAAGGGTCACAGCCTTAGGAAGGTTGAGACCATTGCTCTAGGGGAACCACCAAGGGGTATACCAAGTGAGATGACTTCACTGGTGAAGAACCTGCTGGAACCTTCTACCCCAGTGGAATGCGACAAATTCAGTTTTAATTCTACTTTTGTTTGCCTTGTATGAAGAAAGAGGGAGGGGGAAAGAAGGAGAGAAAAGGGCTAACGGAAATTCACTGGAGATTCAGTCTCTTTTCCTGCCAAGAACCTGTCACTGAAGTATGTCTCGCACTGCCAGGCCTCAAATTCACTCAGTATTCATGCTCTAAGCATTTCCACATGTAGTTCAAGAAAAATGGTTGATGGAGAGTTTCTTTTTCTCTTTTCTTTTCTTCTTTTTTTCTTTTATTCCCCCCACACCTAAATCCCCAATTCTCTCCATTCTGAGTGGAAGGCTCCAGGGCAGCTGACCTGACGGAGCGATCCCAGACAGCCAGTTTTAGAAGCATCCCCTGCACCCACAGTCCCACATCTGGACTGGCATCCTGGCTCACTCTCAGCCCTCCATCCCAAGCAAGCTGACCCTCACCTCCCCAGGCTTCCCCAGGCAGGGACCAATTAGCATTCATTCTTCATATTCGGAGTGGAATGATTTGGAGGGAAGAGTGGGGGGGAGAGATGGATAAAACTTAGAAAGGCAGCTTGCTCTCTGTTTATCCATTCAAGCAGTGCCTGGACGGTTGCTGGCAACACACACTTGCCAGGAAAGGAACTGGCTGTGGCAAAGGACCACAATAGCCACCTTGGGTGGAGGACAGAGCACTCTACCCCTTACCCCACCTGCAGCTTAATTCCATTCTCCCAATTTGCATATGGCTCCCTGTCTCAGTCACTGTGAAGAGACACCATGACCAGGAGAACTCTTATGAAGAAAAGCATTTAACTGGGGCTGGCTTACAGTTTCAGAGGTTTAGTCCATAACCGTCATGGCAGGAGCATGGTGGCACGCGGGCATGCGTGGTGCTGGAGAAGCAGGCGAGAGCTACATTTTGGTCTGCAAGCATGTAGAGAGCGACTTTGGCCTTGCTGTGGGCTTTGGGAAAATCTCAATGCCCGCCCCTAGTGACACACTTGCCTCCAACAAGGCCAGACCTCTTAATCCTTCTAATCCTCTCATATAGCACCCCACTCCCTGGTGACTAAACTCCCATAGGAGCTTTATGGGGGCTGTTTGTATACAAACCACCACAGTTGCTTATGCTGAAGAGAAGCCATTGTCCTACAAAGTGGTTCCCACAACCTTTCACAGGTTGGTTGCCCTGACTCTCTAACAAGTCCACAGCACGTGGCTCTCTTCTAGCTCTTGCTTGACTCATTGTTTAACGTGGCCTTGGCATCCTTGACCTCATTGCCAGGGATGGTCTTCCTCTTAGTCTCCTTGATTGAAGAGTATAGGAGTAGGGGCCTGTGGGTAGAGTAAGTGGCCTGACAGATTAAAGGCACCAAGCCGACTGAAATCCTGGGCTCCTGAGGTTTTTCAGGTTGAAGTGAGAGCACATTGCCCTTTGAAAATGTCGGTGCTATGAGAACTTGCTAGATGCTTCTTTAACCTTCAGACAGCCAGAGATTCTGTCCTACAAGACTGGCTTCAAAAACACTGTCACCATCTGGCAAGTCTGGTTTATTGTCTGCTTGCCCAAATTCTTCCTGTCCTTCAAGGTTTAGCTCAGCTATGTCACCTCACCCTCAATGAGCCTTTCTTTTTTGATTGGTACAAATTCCTCTTTTGTTGTCTGACCTGTAATTCTCTCTTGTATGAATCCATTTTGATGATTTAAAAATATATATATATTGATTGTACATATATTTTTCTTTCCAGCTGAGCTACAACTTTCTAGGGAACAAAGGTTGAACATTAGTGTCCTTTGGTAGGCCCTGGTATATCACTCATGTCACCCAATCAACCTTAATTAAAAGAATAAAGAGACAGGCTTGGGTTGCATTGTTCTGGGTTAGGCAGCAAGGGGCAGGGACAAGACCAGCTCCTCTCCTGGAGGTGACCCAAGGGTCGGCTCTTCTGCAGAAAGAGCCTGAAGGCCCCACTCCTCTCCACCAGACCATTAGCATTCAGCCTAGAGTCTTACCAATCTGGGATTGTCTGAGGGCCACAAAAAATGCCAGTAGGCGTGTGCCACCAATGAGAGGCAACAGGCATCTGAAATGGCTTTCAGTCTTGTCGTTTGCTTGTGATTAATGTATATGCTGTAGCTGAGGCACACTGAACGAATACGAAAGGAGAGAAAGAAAACAGAAGATGTCAGGCGGGATGGCAGGGTGTAAGGTCAGAGTGGATAAATGCAGCCTGACACCATGGTGGCCTAGTCACGGGAGAAGCGGGGGCAAAAAGGAGCAAGTGAGACAAGGCGAGAAACAATGGGATGGGTTACTTCAAGCAGCTGCTTTGTGACTTCTTCCTAGGGACCCAGCCCTTCATTAGACCAAGAAGTAGAAGGAAGTGGGGTGTTCAGTAAACTTAGACCTGAAACAGGACTTGCCTTGCTCTGTCCTTTCTTTCTCTTTCTCTTTCTCTTTCTCTTTCTCTTTCTCTTTCTCTTTCTCTTTCTCTTTCTCTTTCCTTCCTTCTCTCTCTCTCTCTCTCTCTCTCTCTCTCTCTCTCTCTCTCTCTCTCTCTCTCTCTCTCTCTCTTTTTGGCAGAACATTTGAGTCTCCTGGATATTGGCAGAGTATTTGGGTCTCCATGCCTGGCACTCCCCTCTGGCTTGTACACTATCCTGGCAATGGGCTGGAATTTACTGGAAAGAGAACTGGGAGAGAGGACCGGTACTTAGCTGGACCTATGTGGGTATGTTTTCCCTGGGATTGGGTCCTGTCCAAGGGATTGTGATGCCCAACCAAGACTGAGATCTTCTGTCAGTGGCGGGGGCCGGGGCTAGCGGAGATGACAGGGAGGTCAGAGATGCTGAACAAAATGGCGCTAGGAGACCTGGTGTAGTAGTGGGGCAGCACGGGCCTCCAGTTCAAAAAAGGGGACAGAGCCCCAGGAAGCTTTGGGGGCTGTGTGGTTGCCAAATAGCTGTCAAGATTCCAATATCCTAGCAACTACTTTTTTTTTTTTAATAGTCTAAAAGTGCTGAAGGGGTTAAAACTCAGAAACTCCCAACTAAATGAAGTCTCCATATGTGTGTGGCTCAGTAGGGTTCTAGCAGAAGCAGACAGATGTAATTAGAAGTGCTCAGACACTGTGTTGCCATGGAAACTGCTGGCCAGGAGAAACCTGGAGCCCCAGGAATAGTCTTCCAGGGAAGTGCCTGAGGCAGGTGGTCCTCCCCAGCTTGCCTGCTTCCAAGCTCTTGGGTCCTGTCTCCTTTCCTCCTGTCCCCTATGCCACCCTCAGTGATGCTAAGTGTAAACCAAAGGGTCTCCTCAGCAAGGAAGGGGCTGCAAGTTGTCAGAAGAAAGTTCTCTGGGCAGTCTGCTTGTGCATCTGAGGCCGAGGGCCAGGAAGGGAGGCCACAAGCCCCGTTTCTGTTTTATTACACGGCCAGTAGTTTTGGGCAAGCAGGGAAGTGTCTGTGGGCATGGCTTTCAGCCCCTATCTTATCCAAGGAAACAACTGAAAGTAAAAGGGGATTTTCATGTAGCTACAGTCAGGCAGCAAGCACAAACTATGTCTGTAATCCCATTGCTTATGAGGTTTGGGGGGGGGGTATTATATACAGTAGGAACTCTAACCTGCTGTCTGAGGGTCCCTGGCTACAGATATGGGAGCTGAATTTCAATGGGATATGTAGATACAAAACAAAAACCAAAACCAACCAAACAAACAAAAAACAAAACAAAACAAAAACAAAAAACAAAAAACAAACAAACAAAAAAAACCCAAGAGGTATTCTCTATGAATTTAGAAACAATGAGAAATTTAAGAAATTCCCACTCAGGACACAGACTGCCTCTTGGAGCCCTGTTTCAACAGTCATAGGGCTCGTAGAGGTTCGGCTACTGGGATGCTGGGAAACTGGGGTGAGGGGACCACCTACCCTTCTAGATCTCAGCCATTATAAATCTTCACCCGCCTCTCTAAAGATCACTCGTGTCACACATACAATGTCACCAAAGGTGGATGGCACCTTTGAAGGGCTTCCTCCTGATAAAATGCTCTGAATTTAACCGTTCCCAGTAGGGAGGCTTAGTAAATCTCCCTCTGAACAGGGGACATTTCTTGGGGTACATTCTAGTACATTCTTTAATCAAAAGCAGTGGCTCTGGGATCCTGTGGTCAAGAAGTGCAGGGAGAGGTCAGAGTACCCCAGGAGACCGGAGAGATGACTGTATTTTAGGCATAATAGATCCAGACTGGATATTATGAGCATCTGGTTCAGCCACAAGCACAGTTAGAAAATTGTAGGATGTTGAGAGGGTAAGGCCCACCCAGGATGCATCTTCTAGTATTTTCCCAGATGCTGGCGATCTGAGCCATCTATCTAGTAGGCTGACAGTCACTGTGCAGGCATGCTGGTGGTGGCCCTGATCTCTGCTCTGGCTTTAGACTGGGGGCCGCTGGGCTAACACCTTCATTTGCCAGTACTTAAGCTCAGACTCTCAGACTGGAAAATCGGTGTCCAGATCTCTGCCAAGTCTGGGACTTCCCCAAGATTTCCCAGGTAATAAGGGACCCCTTATGACTTACCAGGACTAGTTTTTTAACCATTGCTCTCTCTCTTTGCTCTGCCCGGAGGGAGGATCTGGCCGTCCCCAGGGTTTTAAACAATTCTGTTTAGAGCAATGTCAAATCTTTGGAGAACAAATTAAGAGTTACATAAAACCAGTTCCTGTGGAGCAAGGTAAGACAAGACTCTCAAGGCAAATTAATCTTTGAACAATCCTTATTGCTGTCCAGGGTGAAATGAGTAGGCTCCAGAGACTCCATTTCTGAGACAGTAAACAACCAAACAACCAGTCAAATAGTCAAACAGTAAAGAAACAAACACATTCAAAATACACTATGTCCGTGTGCTGGTAGCTCGCAGAACACGGCACAGCGTGTGTCTGAACAGCTTGTAGTTTAGGCAAGACGTGAATATACACGTGGGGTTTCAGGGAGCAGTAGCACTGCCGTCTAATAACGGTGACTCAGGACAGTGCACACCCAACACAATCTATGGCTGCGTGATGCTGCAGCTCAGATCTGAAATGTCGAAGGTTATACAGGGGAGCCTTTATGAGGTAGGGCCTGGCTAGGAAGTAGGTCACTAGGGGGAGGCCTTTGAAGATTAGACCATCCCTGACTAGGTCTCATTGTCTCTGCTTCTTGGTTGGTGGCCATGTGACAAGAAGCCATAGGAGCAAGTTCCCAGCGCCAGGGACTTCGCTACTTCTGTCACCATGCCATCCTTGCTCTGATGGACTGAACTGTCTCTGAAAGTGTAGGCCAAAGCAAGCCTCTCTTCCTTGAGGTTGTAGCTGGAACGTTCTAATTTTTCCACCGGAAATACAGCCAATGTAAGTGACAGTTGTCTAGACACTGCTAACAAGCACAGAATACTAGCCTCGGAACCTAAAGTCGTCTATTACTTTAATATTAGCCACTTTTTTAAAAACCCAAAAGAAGCATTTTGCAAAAACAAAAACAAAAAAAGAAAAAAATTTAAGCCATAGTTCCCAAATGTTGTCATTTCAACATGAAATCAGTATTACTAAGAGATCTTACATATTTTAATACTATCTTTTCACACACACACACACACACACACACACACACACACACACACACACAAAGTTTAAGTAAGTTTATTACCTTTCTTTTTCCGACAATTTCATACTGGAACATAATGCATTCTCTCGTCTCTACCCTCCCTCCACTTCTTCCTCCCTCCCTCCCTCCCTCCCTCCCTCTCGTGTCACACTCCCAATTCCTCTAAGTCCCTTTTGTATATTCATGTCTTTTTGTTTTGCTTTATGATCCACTGAGTTTAGCCTGGGTGAGCTGCGTGGCCATGAGTTTGGAATTGTCTACTGGAACCCAGTAGGGTCACGGGCACATCCCTGAAGACTGAGCGTTCAGATTGCCACGTATTCTAAGAACCTGGAGTAGCCATGGGTCTCTACGGTCACCACCATTCACTGCAAAGAGGTGATCCTCCGATTCCGCTGATTATGGTTGAGAGCAGCATTTGTCTAAGTTTATAAACAAATATTTCCAAAACAGTTTGGGATCATGTAAGTTTAGTAAGCTTATCTCTCTAGGGCCTAAGACTTCCTCAGCCATGGATTTTGGGGGGGAGGGCCGGAATTACAGTGCCAAGCATGAGTTCCCTCCTGTGGGCCCACCTTGCCTGGCAGGTTGGCACTGACTGAGGTTTGTAGGAGTCACAGCTGGTTAAGACCCTCCATCCCTGAGGCAGCCGGCAGAGTGGTTTTTGGAACTCTGAGTGCTAGTCAGCCTGAAGGAAGCTTCCATGTTAGCTCAGTTTGATTTCTCTGTATCTTGCGACCAAAGTGTGTGGTGTCTTCCACAATAGGACCTTATCAACTAGTGCTGGTGGGCAACCCGGATGAATGGCAAGAGCCCTGTATTGTTGTGGGGCTTCTGGGCTTCTCTAATGAACAACTCATAAGAAGATAATTGGATATTTTTTTTCACTTGAACTAGCTATACTGGGGTAGTTATAGCTACTTATTCATACTAAATATTACGGCTCTCACTCAATAGTGAGTGATCGGTCAATTCTGATCTTACTGAACCAGAAGAGGAGTTTGGGGGTTGAGGAGCATAAGGCTTTATGTAGCTTTGAATGTTCTAGAAGTGTATATATAACTGAAGCCCACAGATGATGTGACTGCGTGGACAAAGGAGAAGGCTGAGCTATGACTTGGAGCAAGTTATGGAAGCAATGACTACCTAGATTCTGCAGTGGGCAGGCACCACGGGCACATGCACCTCGCTCTGACTGCACTATCGATGCCCATGGCCCCGCTACGTCAGCGTTATGGTTTCCTATATAAGAACAATGTTGGGTCCAATGAGACGACACAGCAAGCAAAGGGGCTGGCAGCCAAGTGCAATGATCTGTGTTTAATCCCTGAGCCCACCTGACCAGGTGGAGACACCTGACTGACAAATCGTCTTCTGACCTCCACACACATGCCATGGCATACACACCAACCTTTCCCATATGGGAAATGAAAATATATATATATAAAAAAAAGGGGTTGCTATTTCCTATATTTAGACTTTGAACAGCTTAGCTCACAACAGGGATCACATGAAGAAAGGGCTAAATAAACTATGTATTTTGAGCTTTTATGGACATAGTAGACAATGAGGCAGATAGACCCTGTCAAAACTCTTCCTCATTTTCCATCGTACTTTTGGTTATGTGCCTCCTCCCTCTCTCTGTCTCTCCCCCTACCCCACCCACTCCATGTATGCGCATGCGCGCGCGCGCGCGCACACACACACACACACACACACACAAACACCCTGTGGTTAGTGTTTTGCGATTAAATCATTGAAAACACACACATTTTATTACTGAAACATTTCTGCCTTGCTTTCTTCCCTCAGAGCAGCTAGAAAGAAAGAGCTGACAAATCTACATGTACTGGCTAATCGGGTCAGGCCTCGGACGTCAGGAGGCCTAACGAGTGATTGTGAGGTATTTAGTTCCATTGCACTGAAACCCTCTATTTTATTGCAGGGAATAAAATCCCACGAGACCGTCATGCTGTATCAACAATGCACAAAGACCTCCTTTTCTGTCCAAAAGGGTAACAGAGGCTGTACTAGTGTAGCTGCTATGGCCAGATTGGCATTTATGGAGCAAAAATATCCCAAGTACTATGTAACAGCACAGTTCCTAAAACCACCACCCTTTGTTTGTTGCTTTTGTTTTTTAACTGATCGGCGATACTGGAGAAATGCTACATATTTAACTGTTTTTGGATATGCTATGGGACTTCCAACTCCACCGAACAATGAAACAATGTGATGTGGTAAGTTGGGAAAACCTGGGATGTAGGCCAAATGTAAAAGAGTTCGGAAAACACAGGTACCAGGGCAGGTGAGGGTTGAGAGGTGCAGCTCCCTGCTGTCCGGGTCTCCATTCAATGCTGTCACTGTGTCGTGGGGTGGAGTTCTTTCCGGAATATAGGGCTTCTCCTGTGAGACCTGGATGTGTCCATCCAGCAGCAGTGAACGCCCTCTGCTTCTTTGTTTGGAGGACATCACGCTCACGGGTGTTGTGACACACGAGTGCCGGTACAGGGAGGATTCCTCCAAGTCAGGGTCTCGGTAAATGGCAAAGTCAGGAGAGAGAGTAATTTGTGGGCTATGGGAAAAGAATCACCCACCAACAGAGTGTAGCGCTTTAGTCTCTGTTCCTGGGGACATTCACTTCCTCTGGGAACGGTGCCCAGTTATAGTAGAGCTGCTGAGCATGAGAAGGAAAACATTTAGTACTCAGCTAGCCTCCGCTAAAAATGCCAACTCCTTTACGGTCCGAGAGGGTTAGGATGCAGGTGTCTGGCTAAGGAAAGCAAGCATGTCCGTGCTAGGATGTTGAAGGTTAAACAAAGTGTTGATGGGCAGGCGTTGTCAACCACTTTCCTTGGCACAGGAGACACCTGCAGACTCTGGCACAGAGATGATGACGCTGACTGTTCAGCTGATGGATAGTTCAACAAGCATTCAGCTAAGCATCCCGTTATTTACTATAAACACAGTTCTAGGCGCTGGGGAACCATGGGTGAGTGAAACAAACAAAGGTCCTGTTTTTAAGGAGGGTACATTCTAGAAGGATGGTGAGTAAGTAAACAAAGACCCCTTCCTTTCACACCGTGATGGTTGGTGGAGGACCTGGTCCAGATTACAGGAAGCTAGGGGAGGAGGGGCCTGCGAACAGTTCACTCCCGGGGGAAGAAAGCGCAAAGCAAGATGGGATTTGTTATGCTCCCAGAACAGGAAAAAAGCCAGTGTGACTGTGGTACAAGAGGAAGAGCGAGGGACAATAAGTGTCCCTCAGTAGAAGGATGGACTAAGAAACTGTGGTATATTTACACGATGGAATACTACTCAGCTATTAAAAACGAGGAATTCCCGAAATTTGTGGACAAATGGATTGATCTAGAAATTATCATAATGAATGAGTTCACCCAGAAGCAAAAAGAGACAAACGGTATATACTCACTTATATCAAAACACTAGTCCAAGGGATACGTACCATGAAAATCTTTACTTACCAAGAAAGTGGGTCAGAGGAGAGGACATCCAATTGAGACTTTAGGCAAGAGTAGCATGGAAGAAAGGGGAAATAGTAGGACCCACAGGGTCCTGGAAACCTACAAGAAGAACTTTATGACAGGCAGATCTGGATCCTGGGGTCCTCCTCAAACTAAGGCACCAGCCAAGGAGAATATAGGCAGTAAGCTTCGAACCCCTACCAAGACCTAGCTGACGAACAGGATATTCTCCACCGTTGAGTGGAGAGTGAGATCTGACTCTCACACGAACTCTAGTGCCCCTTTTCTGACCATGTCCCCTGGAGGGGGAGGCCTGGTGGCACTCAGAGAAAGGATAGCAAGTTACCAAGAAGAGACTCGATATTCTAAGAGCATATATAGGGGGAGGAGGTCTCCCTCAGTCACAGACATAGGGGAGGGGAGAAGGAGAGAAATGGGAGGGAGGGAAGAATGGGAGGAAACAGGGGAAGGGCTAACAATCGAGATGTAATATGAATAAATTAATAAAATTAAAGAATGGGAAAAAAAAACAAAAAAGAGCGAGGGGCAAGAGGCGGGCAAAGGCTACAGCATCCGGGAGCCTGGAGCCACAGAGAAGATAACACAGTAATTGGAGGGCACTGCACGGAGGATTTTCTGAAGACTACTAGGGCTGCTGTATGGAGAGATAGACAACCAGAAGATGCACAGAAGAAGAAAAGCCTAGAACATCTAGGATGCTCCTGTAGCAATGCAGGCATGCTGTGACGGTGGCCTGCACTGCCTGCAGTGGTGGCAATGATCGGAGGACACTCAACACAGGTCATGCATTCTGACAGTAGAGCCCAGAGTAGAATTTTCTTAAAAACAAACAAACAAACAAAACAAACAAAAAACAAAAACAAAAACAAAAACAAAAAACCCCTAGAGTTTGGGTAGTGAAAGTAAAACACCAGGGACAGCCAGGTGTGGTGGCGTTCACCTTTAATCCCAGCACTTGGGTGGAGTTTTCTGTTTGTTTGTTTGTTTGTTTGTTGTTGTTGTTTGGTCTTTTTTGAGACAGGGTTTCTCTGGGTAGCCCTGGCTGTCCTGGATTCGACTTGTAAACCAGGCTGGCCTCAAACTCACAGACATCCACCTGCCTCTGCCTCTCCAAGTGCTGGGATTACAGGCGTGCAACACTGAGCCAGCTATTAGGTAGGATTTTAGATCAATCTGATTTACATATTGAGTTCAGGCCAGCTAGATCAACACCATGACAGCCTGTCTTAGTTCAGAGAAAATTCTTGAGTACTTTTGATTGATACCCAAATACCCAGAGGCAGGTATGGACAGAACCATGGAGATGGCATCAGCCAGAGTCACCCCCAGACTCCTCCTTAGTCTAGTCCTGGGCTCCAGAGAGGTACCACTTCCATGACACAGACTCTGCTTGCAGAAGTTTGTCCGGATGATCGCCTGGAACACTAGCCTGGAAATATTCTCTGACAGCTGGGCTCACACATAATCCCAGCATCTGAAAGTGGGGGTTGGAGGTTTGCCCAGGATTTTGAGGTCAGCTTGGGTGCATGTGTGCGTGTGGTGTGTGTGTGTGCGTATGAGAGAGAGAGAGAGAGAGAGAGAGAGAGAGAGAGAGAGAGAGAGAGAGAGAGAGAGATTTATGCTAGTTTTTTAAATGGTGTTCTGCAGGGAAATGCTTTCTTTCTCATATATGCTGACGATGCACAGGGATCCCAGCAAAGCTCTAAAAAGTCCTGTACTTAAAAACCAGTTAACATCGCCTAACGGGCACTCCAGGGTTACACTTCATGCCTTTCTCTGCAGTTCCACTGCCTCCCAGGATCGAATCCCGTGACAAGAGTAACCACTATCAACAGCGCACTTACCTTCTGAAGACACTTTGAATAGGACACCTCCCTTGCTACACACTGTGTTCGGGTAGTATGTTAATTGACAGATTTACTTAGTCATTGCACTTGATGCTTTCTTGCAGACCACATATTAACTTTGCAAAAACAACCAACCCAGCAGGCCACCCACTCAGGAAATCTTCGCAATCGCCCAACCTATCTGTAGTGTCTTCTCAGGGTTCATTCTCAGGAAGCGATTAAGAGACAGATCAGTAATTCTTCGCCGTATTGCCTCACCCTTCATTTGGTTCCCACCTGCATCCCAGCTGGTCCCCATCTTCCCTCTCACCATTTCCTATGTTCCTATTTTACTAGTGTGTAAAGCATTGGGCTTCACTATGGCAACGTCATACAAACCATGACATCTCTGCGGCCCTTCCATCCCTGCCCCCCACTTTCCTCTTACTGGTCCCTTTCCTCCCCCAGTGGTGCCTATTTTGCTTTCAGCTTCCTATCTGCCCTGCTACACACACACACACACACACACACACACACTTCCTTTCTAGGACAAGAATCAGCAGGGAAGATCACATTCTCAGCCTTAAAAATCCTTAACCTTTGTTTCTCCCTTAAAGGGAGTGTTATGGCTTTCTGAATATGGCTACTGTCACATCTGAGGCCACAGAATGGCAGTCTAGAGGCTATAATAGTATCCAGGTACCCAGGAGTCAAACACACTCACACTATACACACACACACACACACACACACACACACACACACACTTCACAATACATACTCTCACACTACACACACACAATTCACACCACACTCACATTACACACACACACACACACAGCCAGCAACACTGAAAGCCACCCCACCCCCTACCCCCAGCGTAAGCAGAAAGAAGACATTTCTGATAATTAAAAAGCAGCCACCTAGGAATGAGGAGTCTTTACATCCCAGGTTACTGTAACTTGAGTAAGTATAATCCCTAAATGACAATCCCATTTACACCGAGCAAAATGACAACATCACCTGTAAAAATACCCACCCAACCAAGGAAACAGAATGTGTGGGGACAGGCTCCTAATTAAACCACCATTCAGTGGAACAACTTAAGCAAGACGCGAGGAGCCTTCTGTTTGACTAAACGTGTAAAGGGATTTTGAGGGAAAATGTAATTTCCTAAGCTACAAAATGACAGAATTAGTTCAAAATCCTCGAACATTAGTTGTCTTGTGCAATTCTGTGTCACCACCGTGGCTCTTGGGGGAATTAAAAAGTGCCTAAAACAGGATAATGAATGCATAAACAAACAAACAAACAAACAAAATGTCTGTGTCTCATCCAGAAAAATTATACAGGTCCTTTTGTAGAAAACAAACAGACTTTTTTCCAGTTGTATTTCTAGGGGAAAATTGTTGATTTTATCATTGTCCTGAAACTAATATGGTCCCTTAAAAATTGTTTTAAGGAATAAGAGTCTGGCTGGGCAGTGGTGGTTCATGCCTTTAATCCCAGCACTCAAGAGGCAGAGGCAGCCTCAGTTTGAGGCTAGCCTGGTCTACAGAGCAGGTTCCAGGACAGCCAAGGCTACACAGAGAAGAAACCCTGTCTCAAACCACCCTCTCCTGCCCCATCGCCCCCCCAAAAAAAAGAAAAGAAAAAGAGATCTAGAGAGAGGGTTCAGCAGTGAACAGTGCATTCAGCCTTTCCAGAAGACCAGAGTTCAGTTCCTGGCAGCCACATCTGATGGTTCACAAACAACCGGACTCCAGGTCAGGGAACTAATGTCTCTGACCTCCATGGGCACCTACACACACACACACACACACTCTCTCTCTCTCTCTCTCTCTCTCTCTCTCTCTCTCTCTCTCTCTCTCTCTCTCTCTCTCAATTAAATAAACACACACCAAATAAATTATAAATAAGTAAATAAAAATAATATAAGTTTTGAAAAGAAATAAGCCTGAAGTTATTAGGGACCTAACCTGGGCCCTGGCAACCTCTAAAATAAGTCAAGCTGGGTCTCCAGTCCTCAATAAACCAGTCAGCAAACAAGTAATCATGGAAAGAAAAAAAAAAAAAAAAAAAAAAAGGAGTTGTATTCAATGTGGCCACATTAGGAAGAGTGCCACACAAGTCCATTGTCAGTGTCCTAGTGATATTTAGGTTTAAACAGAGGACATCAGGTGTGCTAAGTAGTCCAGGTAAAGGTGTGGCCCTGCCCCCCATCACTGACTCTGGACACTTCTGCAAGGTGGTCTGACAAGCGGTAAGAGCCCGTTCAATCTCCTCCTAGGAGACAAGCTCCCCCTCTGGCAGGCACCAGGCTTCAGGCTTTTCCAGCATGAGCTTCCTGGAGTAATTTGATTCTCTTGGGGTCAGTTGTTTCAATAGTCTGAGAGCCAAAGGGTGGGGCCCAAGTGGAATACTGTCATTCCTTCCCGTGACAGCCACACAGTGAAGTCTGAACCTATATTACACCCAACCTTTAGTAAGCTCCCGGATGCCAGCCCTCACTCTCCTTCTGCCACCTTCCAGAAGGGAAGTTGAGGAAGCCAAAGGCAGCGGGTGTTCCTCGGCTGGGTTTTTCTTGGTCCTTAGCCAGTCCATGGCGCATTACAGAAATCTTGATGAACAAGATGCAGACACCAGCCGATGCAGAAAGAGAAAGCCCTGCCTTTAAGATAAATGCCTACCCAGGAAGTCTGATTCCCTCCGTGCCTGTCAGCTAAGCCAAGGCAACACAGGCCAAGACAGGAAAAGAAGTGGAAAACGAAGGAAAGAAGAGAAGGGGACTGGACAGAGCAACTGGGCACATCACATTCCTGAGATTCTTGGGACTAGAAGAGCCTGCAGTTTCTGGGGTAGGCTGGCCCTGCCCTAATTGACTGTGGAATCAGTTACGGCATTTCCAGAAGGCTGCTCTAGCCATCTGTGAATGAATGGGTGCATACATTTGCCTCTCCTACAGAAGCTTCTGTGAACTGGGCTGGGCCAGCTGGAAGCTATGAAGTCTCCCTGAGCTCTCAAGACACAGGCTATTATTAAAGAGGACTTGGGTGTCTACACTCACTATGAGCACCTGAACAATCTCTTCACTCGATGTAGCTGCTCCAGCAGATATGCTTCCTGGATCAAAATCACTGTAAGGCTTAAATGATCCAGCGATCCCCGTGACAGTAACCAGGAATTCCCCTGGGCTGCCTTGGAATTCCTTATCCATCTTCTTGTTCTTTTATAAATGTTTTGCCCCAAACATGGATCCCTCTCCAAAACCTAGTTGGCTTAACTAATTGCAGGCATTCTGACTTTTTGGGGGGGGGCGCACGGGGGCAGTTAAAGTAGAAGGATTGACTGACTAGACTGAATAACATGTGAGTTCACTAGCAGGCAAATGTCATAATCACAAAAATAAGCACTACTTAACTAGGCTTAGAGTGACATCATGGCAGTACATAGAAGTCAAACGGTAAAGCAAGCCGGCTAAGCAGAGGGAATTCTAATGCACATTTGCCTCTCCCCGTTAGTTTCCATAGCGATCTATTGTTGAGGTAAGTATGAGATACTTGCAGGTGGCTGTGTTTCCCCAAGGGGTGAAATTTAAGCCAGTGTGCACGTGTGTGCATGTGAAAATGTGTGACATACATGTGTACAGTTCTGACATACATGTGTTCAACAACCTTTATTAGGAAGGACATACATTGCATGACTAGACCCTGGTCAAGACCAAAAGTCAGGGCAATTTAGCACCTGGCTATCCACGAGGGCTTGGGAACAGGAGCCAGGGCATGACACCAAGCGGGTCACTCCAACAAGCCACCTTATCTCAGTGCTGATGACAAAGACAAGGACCAGAGCTGGAGGCAGCCGCAAGCACTCAAGAGATCAGGGCCAGGGCGCCAAAGCAGGACATTCATCGACACCTGTTCATGACCGCCTAGGTCCTGGCTGCGGGCCAGGCAACGTGCTGCGAGGCAAGAAGCATTTCCAGAGAGCTATTTTTTGTACACCATTTGCAGTGCTGCGTCCCCATCATCATCATCACCACCACCACCACCACTGTCATCATCATCACCACCACCACCACTGTCATCATCATCACCACCACCATCATCATCATCACCACCACCATCATCATCATCATCACCACCACCACCATCATCATCATCACCACCACCATCATCATCACCACCACCATCATCATCATCACCACCACCACCACCATCGTCATCATCATCACCACCACCATCATCATCATCACCACCACCATCATCATCATCATCACCACCACCACCATCGTCATCATTATCATCATCATCATTATTTTGGAGGAAAATGTGAATGTTTCCACAAGTCAGGAGGAAGTTGGTTTTGTCCAGAAAAATCTTCGGACTTTGGATTGATCTACATTTTGCCATCATTGTCATCATTGTTGCTTTTAGGTCTCTCCCTAAATCCTAAGGGGAAGGATTTGGCATCTTCCTCTCCCCCACCCCCCACATCCCTCCAGTGTTGATGCACAGTTGCCATTTGAAATAGAAAACCAAATGACTCCTATCAGTGGAGTATTCAGGGCTTAGGATTCTGGGGCATGAAGACAAGTCAGGCACCGCATTCTGAGCCTCTGTGCTGTACTCAATGCATAAGGGCAGGGCTTTCTTTCATTCTTTTTTTCTTACTCCTTGGTCAGCCTCTGCCTCCCCATAGATGGACAGTTAAGACGAGAGCTAATCAAACACCCTACTTCTCCAAACAGAGTATTTTGACAATCCAAAAATGGGCGGGTTTCTATGGATAGATCTTCAAACTGCAGGCCACTCTCAACTCTTTTTGGGGGGACGAGGGGTTAAATGTTTATCTCAGTTTGCACTTTGGGTACCACTGGGTAATTCACTCCAGCCTTCTCTGGCCAAAGATGGAGGCTTGCTTGAGGCTAGCTCCCACCAAGGACACTTAATTCTGGCCCGGGTAGCCAGCTATTACCCATCAGTTCAGAAACCTCACAAGGCAGTGTAGTCCTGGGCAGGCTCATCAGCCGACTCACTTGCTTCTTACTAATGTGTGGGTACAAGCCAGTCCTCCAAGACAACTCAGGAACTCGGGGCTGACTTTGAGAAAGGCAGGAAATGAGCAAGGAAAGAAACCAGACCGAGTACTGGAAAGGCAGCTGGGGCTGCAGAGCCCTGCAGGCTGCTAGGAAGGCATGGTGCCAAGCAGCCGCTGTCTAGACTTTAGCTGGCCTCTCCTAGTGGAGGGGCGAGTCGGGGAGGAGGGGAGCCAGGCTAGAAAGCCTGTAGCTCTTTGTTTGGCTAATGCAAACATATGACACAACCTCTCCCGGGGCTCCAGGCTGGGGGCTCGCTCTATCTATCTAAGGCATTTGGTCCCAGGGCCTGGGATCAGCTATAGGCTGAGGGAAGTTCTGCTAATCAATCCACGGGGGGGGGGGTGGGAGGGGGGCGCGGACATTGGGATGCTCTTCTTAGTCCTGGAGAACTCAGAGTTCCCCAGCCAAATTGAAGTGAGCATCAGCCAAAAGAGGCACACTGTAGGGGCAGGAGCGAAGGACCATGTTTTAAAATTTTTTTCCAGTTGTGTTATTACAGCTCGTGCATAAAAAGAACGTGCTTTTGAGGGAGGCCTCAGGACTCTGATGAAACTAGTGGATTAAAATGTACAGACATAGAAATGGCGACCACAGTCCAATATGCTTATGACTCAGAGGTAATGTTGGCTGTGGGGCGCTTTGCCATGCAGTTCGTGGGGAAAGGGGCTTTTCTTCTGGGTGGCAGAGGGGCCTTGTGCCAGGGCACATGGCTTGGTGAGTACAGTGTAGCACAGAATGGGCCCCATCTGGCTCCTCAGGCAGGCATATCTGTGCAACAGGCAACCATACTTAGCAACTAGATTGGTGTTTAGAGCCATTTTGAAGTCTGGCTTTAAGCAGTATGGAACAATTGGGACTACTTCTCGAAGAACCTAGAAACTGCCTTAAAACATCTCCCGAGTCACTGGCCATTAACTGCCAATGTTCCCAAATAAGAACCCACAGTTCGGCGGGTATCAGAGAGGCAGCTGGGGCCGGATTCAAACCCAGGTCATGATCGCATTCATGTGGCTGGACCAGGCAAGGCTGGAGTATCAGCTCAGGTACAAGAGCTGTTTAGCAACCGGCTAGGACTGTCCAATGCTGAGTCCGTACCACAAGCAACACTCTCCCTGTGTTTTCAGAGGCTGACTTCTGGAAATAAGACACAGGGAGCTTTGCTCCCTGAGCTTTGACTTTGGGATTTACATCCTGGCTCCACTACTTGCTGATGTGGGGCGATTGAATAGGTTCTTCATGAGTAAAATGAACATTTTAATAATTACTTATCAGTTTGTGAGAAGTAAATAGAAGCTCTCTTTCTGCGTGTGCTACACAGTAGGCCCTTTTCTAAGCTCAGCTGTGGAGTATTTCCTCTGATAGGCTTTCCTAGATCTCAGTCCTGTCTCAATTTCTCACTCAGGACCATTCTGACCTTCCCTGCCTACTTCTCCTACTAGATGTGTGGCTCTCAACCTTCCTGATGCTGCAACCCTTTAATCCAGTTCCTCATGTTGTGGTGACCTCCAACTATAAACTCTTTATTTTGTTGCTACTTCATAACTGCAATTTTGCTGCGGTTATGAATCATAATATAGATATCTGTGTTTTTCCGATGGTCTGAGTTGACCCCTGTTTTCAGAGGGGTCATCAGGTTGCGACCCACAAGTTGAGAACCGCAGCACTAGACTGAAAGCTCCCATGACTAGGTTCTTGTGTGAGGCCTTTGGCTTTTCTCTTTCCAGTTGACTTAGAGAAAACGAATGGTTTCAGACAAGTGATGCCAAGGAACACATAGGGTTTGCGAGTGTAAACTTCTGTGGACAAGCAGGAGGCTTGTGGGTGTTTTGTGAAGGTTGAAGAACATGAGGGGGGGTGAAGGAGAGAGAGAGAGGGAGGGAGGGAGAGAGAGAGGGGGGCAGAATGGTAGAGGCATCCTGGCCTGGGACCAGGTGGCTGGGAGCATCTGAGTCTGGAGTCAGGCTGGGCTCTGGATGGAGTGGCGCTTTCTTAGCAGGACTGGTGGCTTTCCTTCACAGGTGCTGTACTCCTGACTGTTAAGCAACACATCCCAGGACGTGTCACAGTCGATCTCACCATTCTACGCTGTCACTCCTAATGACAAAAGCGCTCTGTAATGGATCTATGTAAAAGACAGACTTGGGGGGGGGGGGCGGGCATAGTGGCTCCGGCCTGTCATCTCTGCATTTGGGATGCAGAGGCTGGAGCATTACAAATTCAAGGCCAGCCTGAGGTACGTAGCAAGATTCTGCCGTAAGGGTTGGGGGACATGTGCAGTGTGGAGCTCTTGGCTAGGCTGAGTTAGGCCTAGGGTTCAACACTTTGGCATAAATAAAAACAGATAAACAAATGATGCAGAGTTGGAGATACCTACATTGAGAATAAGAGACAACTGAGGGGGGGATGAGGTCTCGGGGAACCTCTGAATGACAAGAGCATGGGAAAACGCCAGAGAACATAAGAGACACCATTTCAGACAAAGTTCTGTACAAAAGGCTGCCACAGATGACCGACCCACTGATGTAGAAGACGAGGCCAGAGGCAGAAATGATACCAGCTGCACAGGGGTGGCCTCTGGAATTGTGGGTGCGCAGGGGCCACACATCTCATTGCTGCATTTCAGAATTTTCTAAACCAGAGGCAAGAAGTGAGGAAGGGCTACTTATTCCTGGAGGGTCTAATGACCAGATGCATTTGGGGCTGCATACAGTGCTGATGGCGGCAGGACATCCAGGAAAAGACCTGTAGAGCCCTCTCAGTCTCACACAGCTGCTGATGGAAGAGCATGCGCAGAGTGACCGGCATCTCAGCCCAGGAAGAGCCATGAGGTAATAATGCCTGAGGCTTCTGCAGATTCATAAGTCATATTTATTAAGCATCACTGAAGGTTAAGTGAAACGCTGGGGAGAGACAGCTTTTTCCCCCTCAGATACGAGATTTTAATTTCGAAAACAACAAAGGAGAAAAGAATCACTTCCCCTACATGAATTCAAACATCCCATCTCTCTCTCTCTCTCTCTCTCTCTCTCTCTCACACACACACACACACACACACACACACACATTCACATACACACAGATGCTCACAAGCACACGTGTCTGCAACACAACATAGCTTTTTGCCATATGCCACATGATTCAGTTGAGACTGGCCTGAGTGGTTACAAGTAGTGCCTGGCACTAATCAGAGGACACACCAGGCATCATAAATTCAGACTTAATCCTGGGGAGAGTGTAATAGTGATTACTTCCAAATGAGGACATAAAAAGTCCGTGAGGAGATTACATGGAAAGCTTTCAACCACAGCAGAAAATGCAAATTTACAGGCTATATTTTGTACTCCCAACTACCCAGAGAACATTCTATTAGCAAGTTACTGCCAGGCTGCTAATGGAGAGGCTGCTATCTATGACAGCAGCAGCAGCAGCTTTTCTAGTCTTAGCTAGGGCAAGCGTGCATTTCATCAAGGCAGCCAAGAAAACGCTCACTGCCATGACATCACTGACTGCCAACATGAAAGGGTATGGTTTACTATATGGTGTTCACATCTACCCAAAGAAACGTAGATGCCTGGGCCACAAACCGGCACGTGGTGTCTCCTGAGACTTTTAACATCGCCACCATCGCCTCTTGCTTCTGTTGTCTATGTCAGTCGCACCGTCCTGAACTCTCCCTTCTAATTATCATAATTTCAGTTCAATTTTTTTTTTTTTCAGTGCTCGCCATAAAGTGGATTGAGAATTCCGGAAGAAATGACAAATAGCTTTCATCTCACACAGAGACTCTGACTGATTGCTCATGGCTACATGGGATATTGTTCAATAGGACTTTCAAACCTCCTCTGAAATCAGTAGGAAAGAATGCTATGATTGACTAGTAATGTCTGTCGTGGGTAGGGGAACGTAGGGGTTCCATGTATGCCTTGTTCATGCCATCTCAGCAGGGCATTTATTCCAGTGTAGGCAGGTACTGAATTCATTGCCTATGGTGTTTAATAAGATCACCATAGTCTACTGATTTGATCAATTCTCTGAAAGACCCAATAGTTGTTGAGCCTCGCCCGCCATATTCTCTTAAAGCAATCCCTGCTGGTCTTACATTTTTTTTTTGATATTTCATCTAGGACCTTGATGTCATAAGGATTCCTGTGACCATTTTCTTCTTCAAGAGGGATTTATCCTCCTAATATCATTTTATTTGAAGAAAACGTTAATGGTGGGATGGGAAGATGGCTCGGTAGGAAAGCACTGGCCACGCAAATGTAAGAAAGGGAATCCAGATGCCCAGAGCCCACGGACATGTCGGATGGGCACGGTAGCCTGCCTTCAAGCCCTGTACTTTGAAGGCAGAGACAGGGAGGGACTCCTCAGATTAAGGTGGCTGTCTTGTCAGTCATAGCTCTGCACTCTGGGTGGAACGGAAAGACCCTGGCTCAGTTAATAAGGTGGAGAAGGACAGATAAAGACATCCAGCGTCAGCCTTGGGTCTCCACACACATTCACGCACATAGGCACGGCGCCCCATGAGGTGTTCCCACGCACGTCAACACCCACCCATACGCACAGATCACATGTGCTTAGATAGACTCATCAAAACCGAGAAAACATAGAAGAGACTAGAACAAAGAGTACAACTATCTCCAATCCCACTACCTCTGGGTAAGGCTTTGTAACACAGCTCAGAAGGCACACATGGCTGTGCCCTCCCCTCTCCTACTAGATGTCAGGGCAGTTGTAAATTTACAGCTGTTCTAAATAACGTGACTGGCATCTTAGGAAGACTCTCCTTACTAATTAGCTGCACATCCAAGTACTTACATAACACCTAAATTGCAAGACTCCTGGAGAGAGTTAATTAACCTTTTCACTGATTCATAAAAATTCATTATTGCTAAAACATGGACTAAAAAATCGCCAAATGAGGGCTGGTGAGATGGCTCAGAAGTTAAGAACACTGTCTGTTCTTCCAAAGGTCCTGAGTTCAATTCCCAGCAACCACATGGTAGGTCACAACTATCTATGTTCTCTTCTGGCCTGCAGACAAATATGCAGGCAGAATACTGTACAAATAATAAATAAATAAATATTTTTTTAAAAATCGCCAAATGTTACTAGACACCAAAAGACTGATTAATTGGAAGCCACTCTTCAGCAAGGAATGATGCAGTATGCCGGGGCCAAACCCCTTCACACACTGTTTCTACTATGAGTCTTTTCTACCTTGAATTTGTAGCCTTTCTTCACCAACTCCCTCTGTCGTAACTGAGCAGTGGCTATCTGGGAATGTTTGGGTTATAAAAGCTTTTCGAGCTTCATGTTATAGATGATGTGTATATTTTACTAATGTAGAGGAGTTTCCAGGGCTGGAGAGATGGCTCGGGCGTTAAGAACCTTTTGCAGAGGACCCAGGTTCGAGTCCCAGCACCTACATGGCAGATTACAGCCATCCATAACTTCAGTCCCAGGTGGCATGGTACCCTTTTCTGATCTCCAAGGGAACCAGGTACACAGGGGATGCACAGATATACATACAGGCAGAATACTCACACACATAAAAGAATTCACAGAGATCCACCTGCCTTTGCCTCCCTGAATGCTGGGATTATAAGCGTGTGCCACCATGCCCAGCTATAAATAAATCTTTTAAAAATGGAATTTTCAGAATTATGGGAGGATCTATGTTAATGTAACAGAAAAGCTCCTTTTTTTTTTTTTTTTTTTGAGACATGGTCTTACTGTGTAGGTCTGGCTGGCCTGGAACTCTTGATGTTGACCAGGCTGTCTTTGGATCCATTTGCTAATAGTGTTATTCTAATTTACATTTTATCTGTTAGTACTTAAAGCTCCTGACCAGCCAGTAGACAGTAAGGAACTGGAGCAGAGATCAAGCCTCGCCCATCATCCTGGACTCTGCTCTGTGAACATGTGAGGCTATGGTTGACCTGAAGCAGACAGTGCCATGCCTGATGGAAACAGACGTGCCATCCGTGGCGCACTTTTGGGGAGAGCATCCTTGCCAAAACCACAGGGTTTGCAATTAGGCAACCTGGGAAGGCTTACGCATTTAACTTCCAAGGTCTTCACCCTCTGACTTACAAAAGGAGCATATTTCACATTTTCCCCTAATAACATAATAGCTGGTATTATGAAGCCAATAAAATGGATGGCTGCTCATTAAAACAGATTGTCAAGGTATTTGGAGAGGAGAAAGAAAAATAAGTCACCACATTTCCAATTCGCCAGTGTGGCCCTGGGTATTTACAGCTTATCTTTTACTTGTTCTTCTTGCCTAGGCCTGTGCTGCTGTCTCGCCAACTGTTTCTTCAGGACATATCTCCGGGGTCCTAATATCCACCCCAGCCATAACCTCTACACTCTCTTCCCACTACAGCCCTTCAAACGTTTGCACAAACTTCCAGTTCACTTTGGTGGGAGCTGTAATGCATCCACCTTCTAAAGACACTGACAGCAGCAGCGCCTCCATCTGCCAGGTGCTTGGCCATCTGTTTGGGCTAGCGTCCCTGCTACGTTTTAACTTCTCAATTCCCAACAGCGCCTTCGGGATCACAGCAAGTAGTTTATTTGCTACAGGATAAACAGGAGATGATTTTGGTGGCGAACGTGTAAGCTGCAAGTGTTCAGAAACTGCAATTGAGGGTGGGGGGGGTGGGGGTTATACGAGGCTCGAGGACAATTCTATAGAACGCAGAGGTGCTCCCAACCCTTCCCAGCCCAGCAGACAAAACCCTAGTGGTTAACTACATGCAGGTGGGGAGGTGTAAATGACATTAAGCAGTGTGACTTCCGAGGGACAAAGTCCTGACAGTCTGCTAGCGTGGCATGCCTAACGGCTAAGCACAGTGCACATGTCTGTAGAACTGTTACCGCCTCGCCACACTACTGCCTCAAGAGACACATTCCCAGCTCACGGCTCAAGTGTGAATTTCTTGCTGGAATGAGTGCTCTCCTCTATAAATCTGTCCCTTGTATATGTAATTTATAATAATGAGTTTCAAGACACTGGAATTCTGGGAACCAGAGTAAAAAAAATAAGCCAGGACACGCAGGGGGCACCGGGACACTTACTAAAATTGTCCTCCTGGAGCAGGCAGCTGGGCTGTGTGTCTCCTCTATAGTCTGTCATGTCAGAGGGACTGCATCGCAGTCCTCAGGACTCCAGGGGCACACAGACCGACGCCTGGAATCGTCTGTATCACCCCCTCTATTGCATTACTGTGGTCATTGTCCCTGTGGGAGAGGCCTGGAAAGAAAGAGCAGGCGGGCGTGGGGGTGGGGGTGAGGTGAGTGTTGGGAAAAGCCCTCCCTCGGCTGCTGCCCCATCCCTGTCCAGTCATGTCCAATATGTGTCTGTCTAGAGATGTATGCAGGGCCCGGAAGAGCACATGTGTGTGAGCTCACAGGGGTGGGGCGGAATTCTGATGGGGGCTGGCTGAAGGAACATCCTGGTGGTAACGTAGTGTAAACGCAAAGGGAGGAGGGAAGAAACGGCCACAGTGTTACTCTGAGGTGCCAGGTGTGAGACCATGGACAATACAGAAAATAATGTAATACTTCCCCTTAGTGAGGCTTGGTAATAGTTTTTTCAAATATAACCAAATAGAATTTACACCCCAGCTACCCCCAAGAAGGAACAACTCTGATTCTAAAAGCTGGTTCTGAAGGCTTTGTGGGTTTTGTTGTTGTTGTTGTTTTTTTTCAAAAACCAACAGGAGTCGTAAAACAATCAGTTTTAAAAAGTCAGTTAATCCTTGGGTTTGATAGTTAAACCAAAAAAAGCACCAGGAAAATTCACTTTACTTTCTATGTTTCTTTCTTTCTTTTTTTTTTTTTTAATTTTGAGAGTTCAAAAATATCTGCACAATTGTAGCAGATCTAAATTTTACTAAAATGGACTCATGCCAAAAGTCTAGAAATACCATATTTGAGTGTTTGCTGAATGTTCTTATAGTTAACAATTCTTATAGTTAAAAATTCTACTGCAAGCATCGTTAACTGCAAATATAGTGTTTAAAATGTATTCCAAGTCACGTCTCCCGCAGAGAGGGTTAATTTACTTTTTCACCCATGATTAAAAATGCAGTATTTAACACATGCATTAAAACTTGCCAAGTGTTATCTGGAAGGTCAAGGCAATAAAGCCTGGGTTGATTAAAAGATAATAATCCTTAATAAAGTGAAGTCATGAAATATATCGTGGCTGTGGCACATGGCTGTGATCCCTCTTCACCGAGAGCGTGCATCCTGACCCCATGGCCTCTTTTCTGCACGGGCTCCCTGGCGCATGCCTCAGCCCTCCCCCTTTGCCTCTGTCTCTGCAGGTTTTGCCTGGGAACTGAGTACTGGATGTTCAGCCACAGAGCTCTGGCAGGAAATTGCAGTTGGGGGCCTTCCTAGCTGGGGTGAGCTTTTCCATGCAGTGCAATAGCATGAGGAGGCCTGAGTGAAGTGCAGGTTAGCTAGACCAGACCCCAGACCTTAGGACACAGCCTGTGCCAATGAGTCACAGTTTCCTGAACTCTTACTTCTGCAAATGGCTCTGCCTTTTCACAAACTAGTTGGCAATCCTTAAGCGTGGCTGTGAAACCAACCAGGAATTCACCTCATCCATCACGGAACAGGAGTTATCTTTTAAACTGATTAGTTAATTGTTGATTGCTTATTAAATTTTATTTTATTTGGTTTTTCTTTTTTTAATATTTTAATTTTAATTTATGTGCGTTGGTGTGAGGGTGTCAGATCTTGGAGTTACAGACAGTTGTGAGCTTCCATATGGGTGCTGGGAATTGAACCTGGGTCCTTTCAAAGAGCAGGCAGTGCTCTTAACTGCTGAGCCATCTCTCCAGCCCCTTATTTGGTTTTTCTAGATAGAGTTTCTCTGGGTAGTCCTGGCTATCCCAGAAGTCTCTCTATAGATCAGGCTGGCCTGGAACTCACAGAGATCTGACTGCCTCTGCCCCTGCCAAGTACTGGGATTAAAGGTGCACACCATCACCACCTGGCTATTTTATTTTATCATCAGTCATCATCAGCATCACCATCATTATTATCTGAGACAGGGTCTCACTGTGTAGTTCTGGCTGTATTGGAACTCACCATGTAGACCAGGCTGGCCTCAAACTCACAGGAATCCACCTGCCTCTGCTTCCAAAGTGCTGGGATTAAAGGTCAGTGACCCTAGCTAGCAGTTGTCTTTTGAGGGTCATAACACTAACCAGGATATTTCCTCTATTTGAACTCTGAAGAAACATGGATGAGGAGCAGCTGGGGCTCGAGGAGTGCTTGAAAGGTAGAGGGAGCAGCTGGGCACGATGGATCCACTTCTACAGCTAATCAGTGATAGGAACATGGACAATTTAACGACTTTCCTTAACTTTGTTCCCTGCTCCTTAAAATGAGACTATCAAAGCCCACCTCACAGGGCTGAAAGGGTTTAAAAGAAATGGTACAAGTGATACCAGCAGCCAGTGTCTGATATCAAAATACTTGGTAAAACTCTAAGCCTTCATGCTTGCAAATGGGGCCAGATAGTGGGCCTGCGTCTGGAGCTACATGGCTTTGCTTGCCCCCATGGTTATAACTGATGGCACTTCAGAAGTTACATAAACTTAGCTGACTCAGTTTCTCTGTGGTTAAGGTAGAATTTTTAATGTTAGTAATAGCTACGTAATCAATACTTGCTGTTTTTAACTTCACTGGGAGTAAAAATAGCCTGTTTCTGCCTCAATCAATGATGCAGTGAATTAAAGAAAACATCAGTACAGTGTGTGCTTTTTCTTTTCTTTCAGTCATGAAGACTGTACGCATTTGTGAATTCTGGGGCATAGTCAAGCTGTGATGCACAGGGTGGGGCTGAACTGTAATATGAAAGAAAAACTCAAAGAGGGGGCTATAAAGCAGCCACCAGGGAGCGATTTCTTTTGTAATGTGCATTCCATTTCTTCTCTCTCATGCTTTCTAATTCCTTCCACATTTCCTGCCATAATTATCAAATGTTTAGTTTCTGACCTCACTTTTCTGGAGACTGGAGCCCAGGGAATTTAGAATTGTTTATTTTCTGTCCATAAACCTTTGAGTTAATGGAGGGGCTTGTGAGCGTGGGCTTTGTTGGTTTGTTTGTAGTGTCTCAGGAAGGTCACTGGAGTTGAAAAGAAAACATTACAGAGAGAGAGAGAGAGAGAGAGAGAGAGAGAGAGAGAGAGAGAGAGAGAGAGAGAGAGACAAGCTGTGCATGTTTTAACTGGAAACCAGAGGCCCCCACAGGGTACAGCCCCGCAGATTCCCACACTTACTCAACTGAGTTTAAGGGAAAATTTGTATTGTAAAAGGCCCTTATGCGGCCCAGATAACAACAACAAACATCCAGGGCATTTTACAAAGAAGAAAATGCATTTCAGGGAATCACAATTCACTCTATAAGAGAGAAAGGAAATTTCATTTTGCTGTTAAAAAAAAAAAAAAAATCTTTTAAATCTTTCCCCAACAGGAAAGACTTGGAAAGGAAAAGTCCCTAACTACTCTGTTTCCTCTGAAGTGAACAAAAGTCAAGGCGCCTTTTGAACAGGGCTGTAGCTCTGGCTGCTGCCTCCGCTCCTATCCACCCAGTCGGTTCCCTTCTCCCCACTCCATAGCCACCCTCCATATTAGGCGTGGTGGGGCTCCAGCTTATGGCCCAAACTCTTCAAAATTGAGATTTAAGTTTGTTAAGTAGAATTTCTGCTCGGAGCGCGCCTGAGTTCCACTTCATGGTAAGGACGGAGCCCCTCAAGTCCTACCCCAGAGAGCATCCCTGGGGCGCACGCCTGGCCGCCGGGCGCGCAAACCCCAGAGACCGGTCACCTACCTCACCATGGACCAGGGCGACCGTCACCAACGCGAGCGCTAGCCAGCGTTTCCACATCTGCAGAAGAGAGAAGCGGGTGAGACTGAAGGCGCTGGGCCCCGTTCAGACCCTGGAAACTTCCTCGGGTCCCGTACACTCAACCCCCTCCTCCCAGCACCCTCGGTGCCCGCGGCAACCCGGCCTCCGCGCCGCACTCACCCTGCTCGGGTCCTGGGCTCCGGAGGGCGCTGGGCAGGTTGGCGGCAGCGAGTTAGAGGGGAAGGTGGGAGCGTCGCCGATCACCAGGCTCTGAGGAAGTCTGACCTGGACTCGCCGCCCCTTAAGACCCCTCCTTCCCCCCCCGCCGGCCCCCCAGCTCCTCCCCATTCTCCTCCCCTTCTGCAGCGCGGCCCCCGCGGCTCCCGCTGCGCTCCCTCCTCCCGGTCCCCTCCCGGAGCCCAGGAGTGTCCATGAACCGCAGGCATCCCTGTCCTCTCTCAGACCCCTACCGAGAATCCTCAGGCATCTCAGGAGAAAGCACTGGGTGTCCGTGTCTCCGGGGGTGGAGAAGAGACTGCAACAATAAAGGGGGAAACCGTGGAAACCTCACGCCCGGGAGGGGCGCTGTCCTGCGGCAGCCGGGAGTGACTGCAAAAACTAGCAGCAGGCTGCAGCGGACTACAAGGTGGGCAGCACAAGTGGGCACCCATACCGGGCCTGGGACTCGAACCTGAGCATCCCAGAACCACCCCTGATTGCTCAAAGAGAGCAGAGGATGTGAGGGTGTTACTACGGCTCAAGAAGAAAGTAGGCAAGCGAGCAAAGTAGTTACTTTGTATTTATCTGTGGGTGCACTGGGAAAAAGGCATAACTGCCCTGCTCTGCTAAGAGCCATGGGTGCAACATTTTTATATGCTTCCCTCTAATCCAGGAGCGTGGGTCCCTCTCCAACCACTTCTCACCAATACTCCTGTTAGCAGCACCCTTGCCATTTCTGGAAATCTCCGTACTTATGCCTCCCATCCCTACTGATGTTTCTTTCCCCCAGAGGTCTACAAAGGTGTGTTGCCTCTATAATAAGGGTGCTGACCCCCTATCTCTCTTCAGCCCTAACTTCCTGTCTCTGGTGACCAGGAATAAATCTATGCATGACCCTCACACCCAACATCCGGTTTTTGAGCCCCACTTTCCACCAGCTCAGGAGTTGCTCATTACTTCTGTCATGGCTTGCCTCCAACACCCCCACCCCCACCCCCGTGCTTTCCCCACAGCAGGGCTGTCACCACAGCCTAGTCGCTTTCTCAGAGAGAGATCTCCTGAGCGGCCCCTTCAGTTCTGTGCCCAGATCTGCTTTCCCACTGCAGACTCTCCTTCCTTACTCAGAAATTCAAGAAGCTGCCTCTGGTAGCAGATTGGCACCAGGTATTCTCCTTCTTGTCTGCACTTAAAATAAAATAAAAATCGCCATGTTCTTTCACGCTGGGGTTTAAGATACTAAGATGTCATGTCTTCATTCAGTGAGAAATGTCATCCGCATTCTTCTCCCACATCAAATCCAAACTTTCTGCCTTCCTTGTAAGCATTCCATCACTCCCTGTGGCAGAACCTTATCTGTCTCATCTTCACCTTCTTTACCATACACCCCGCTGGTCACGGTATGCTCTGAACTTGTCATAGACTGTCCTCTACCAAGCCCCTCCGTATACCTACTGCTGAAGCTTCAGAAGGTTTCAAACCTATGCCTAAACTCCCCCACTGAGAGTGCTGCAAGGGTCACACAGATGGAAACCAAAACATAAAGTCTGTTACGGGTCAAACGGGAACGTTGGCCATGGCTTTAAAACTAACGGGGCTGCAGTAGGGTTCGTGCTGAACCCCAGAATCGAACATACCCCATAGGCACAGGTAGAGTTAGGAAACCTGCTTGTGTAAAACCAGCTGCATGGAAAAGCAAAAAAACAACAAAACAGAAAACAAAAAAAACCCAACAACAAACAAACAAAGAAACAAGCAAACAACAACAACAACAACAACAACAACAACAACAAAAAACCTCACTGTTCTCTATACTTAAGAGGGACACCCTAATTAGGTTTGACCGCTGACCTGACACAGCCTGAAGCCCTGTAAGAGAAGACATGCCTAGATTAGATGGGCCTGTGTCTGTGGAGGCGTTGTCTTGATTGACCATTGATGTTGGAGGACCCTGCCCACTGTGGGCAGCACCATTCTGTGGGCAGGCGGTCCTGGGCTAGAAAACTAGCTATGCACGATCCCGAGAGTAAGCCAGCAAGAAGCATTCTTCCACAGCTTCTGCTTCAAGTTCAATTTCAAGTGCTTGGTGTTCCTTCTGCCCTGACCTCCCTCAGTGATGGTCTGTGGCCTGTAAGACGGAATAAACTCTCTTCTCCTCTGCGTTTGGGCTGGGGTGTTTAATCACAGCAACAGAAAGGAAACTAGAACAAGGAGATAGTGACACGTTCTTTGAAGCCCATCAGTCAGATAACCACATGCCTTCCTGCTTGTTGGAACAAACGGAGTAGGATGTAAGTGGCCCTTATCAACCATCCTGCCTGTCACTGTGCGAGGGTTGAAGAAGGCAGCTCTGATGTATTAAGTTTTGCTTCTGCCCTCTAGCAACTGACAACGTTGTGTTGCCCCTCAAAACTGCGATAGCCCTTCCTCTACAGAAATTCGACCTATTTCTTTCAGAATCCAAAATGAGTTTCACTGCATCTCTTGCACTTTTCTAGACCACAGCTCGGAGTAGTAGAAGGTATTTAAGTCTGAAGTTGAACCGCGCCCCCCGCCCCCCCAGCTCTCCATGCTGACACTGCACTTACCAGCTGCTAACCTCTGCCCTCTCCCGACCTGGGTCCTGGCATATGACAAATGACAGTGATAATGCCCTTCAAGGGCTGGCGCAATTTAAAGTGGTAGGTTATAAAAAGTGCCTGGCAGATAGATAGCAGGCTTCTGTAAGTGGTAGCCATTATTACTTTATCGGCCTGCCTTGCATCTAAGTTGTACCCAGTACTATGTGCTATGTACACAATAGCGCCTGACGTGCCATATTTTTAGTTAACTGTTACAATAAACTGAAGGCTTTTAAAGTGACTTCTACCTTCCAATAAGAAATGTACATTTTTATTGTATATTTTATTATTATTCTCTGCTTAATATTTAGAACATAATTGTTCTTGATTCAGAGTATAACTATACAACCAACAAACAGAGCCAAAAGAAATAAATGGAACAGCAAAACAAGCTGTAAGACAGAGTTGTGTTGGCGACAGATATTTTTCATTGTAAGCAATAGACATCTAAGTGGTTTCTCTATAGAAGCCAATTTGAATAAGTAGCAGTGCAGTTAACTGCGATTTATTGACCCAGTATAGCAAGAAGTCTGGGGATAATGGCTGGATTTAAGGACGTCTTCACCTAGGAGTTCAAATATGTCCCTAAGGACCAATGTCTTACATCTTTTGTTTCTACTTTCAGCAATCATGTCTTTCCTGGGCTTACAGAATGGTTCCTGCGAGCTACAGTCTGTGTTCTCAGGGTGGTAAACTACCTTGAGAGTGGTCACATGTAAGTGAGGACATTAGCCTTTTTTTCCTGGAGAAGTCATAGAAGTCTTAAGACAGGTTTTTAAAGTCCCAATAGAGTCTCTTGTTCTTTTTTCTCTCCCTCCCTCTCTTTCTTTCTTTCTTTCTTTCTTTCTTTCTTTCTTTCTTTCTGTCTGTCTGTCTTCCGGGACAGAGTCTCACTCTTTGCCCTCACACTGGCATTCTTTTTGTTTCGCCTTCCCCAGTAAAATCACCCAGCTCCAGACTGATTTTCCTGATGTCTCTTTAACTAACCACTGTGACTGGGGGAATTGGCTGACTAAGACTGGTGAGGACCCAACCTTAGATCCATCTAGAGAGTGCGCTGATGTTGGCTAGAGATGCAGGGAATGACACTCAGAGTTCACACGGGGCTTACGCTGTGAACTGGGCTCTTCAGCGTGGGCCTTGGACGCTCCAGAAAGCGTAGGAAAGAATATTACAACTCCTCCTTTTGGTTTTACCTGCATAAAAACAGAAGGTGGTTTTGCAAATACATAGATTAAACCGGGCCCCGTATTTAGTCAGTGTGTCCAAAAGTCGATTAAACCCTGTTTGCCAAACTCCACGAGAAGAACCAGTGGGACTGACAAGAGCTATTTCTCTGTAATGGACCAACTATGCTATACCGCAGTGTGGATCACATGGGGGCATTGTCTGGTTTAAACTAAATTAGATGCCATTCAAGCTAAAAACAACAACAAACCAAAACGCCAAACAAACACCAAAACAAAACCTCTAAGTTGAAGGCAAAGCTTTTCTGCTAGACAAGCTTAGGAAACAGTGGAGTTGACATAGCTCCTACTTTTGACCGAGTTTACTGTTGGCCACACTAGTGTGGTAAGAATAACGGCAATCAATCAGATCGGATAAGCCAATCAAAACTCCAAGGTAACCACAAGCCCATTTAAATGCAGGGATTAGAAGTCATTTCACTCAGTGGCAAGGCACAGTCGTTACCATAAGTCTTGAGTTACTGCTTAGAATCAGCAGGACCTTCAGGACCTGGGTATCCAGACAAAAGACAACCCTACTGTGTTCTTTCTCCTCAGTAATGCTTAAAGACATGTAATGGACAGTACAATACCTTAGAAATTTTCACCTGATTACGTGTCTTCCAAAATACGTACCTTTGGGGGGCGGGTAGGTGTGTATCTTCCGGTTTTACTTAACAGTAGTAGAGGTACAGGCCACTCAGCCAGCTAGCTTGCCACACAAGCTGGTGGGCCTCTGATTCAATCCCAGAATCCACGTGGAAACAGCTGGACATGGGGGCATAAGCCTGCGCTTGTGAGGCAGAGATAGATGAACCCTGGGGCTCAAGGCAGGCAGCCTCGCTTACTTCACCAATTCCAGGCCAGTGAGAGACCCTGTCTCAGAAAGCAAAGTGGACAGTGTCTAAAAAAATGTCATCTGAGGTTGTCCTCTGGCCTCCACATGCACTCACACACACATGTATGCATACCCACACCTGTGTACACCTTGTACACACACACACACACACACACACACACACAAAGTATAATAGAAATGATTATATGAAAGGACAATATGCTGAGAAGATAAAATGCATTATCCTTTGGTCCCCCACGCTTTTGGGTTTTACATAAACAGATTCTACTAACCGCTATGGAAATATTCAGGAAAATGCTTGTATTGGTAACAGACACGTTACAACGTCTCCTTGTTATCATTCCCTAAATGATGCAGGTTAATGGCTAATTGCAATATTTGTATTTTATCAGGTTCTGTAAGCAATACAGATATGGTTTAAAGTATATGGGAATGTATAAAATAGGACATATGTAAACATTGCACCATTTTACATAAGGAACTGATTGTCTGTGGGTTCTGGACACTTCAGAGGTACCCCGGAAACACTTTTTCAGGATAACAAGGGATGACTGAATATAAAATGCTGCAGTCAGACAAAAAGAAAGGAAAAACAATGAAAACAAATATTACAGCGAATTACACCTTGTGGGAGGTTGGATGTAAAGTGAGTAAAGATAACAGCTATCTCAAATGCTCCAGAGATGACTACATTGGTTACATCCAGGCTCAGCAACACAATCTGCCAAGACTTGCTATTTGATGAGCTGCTGAGGAAAGCAATTGCAGGATGGATAGACTCTTAATACCACACCGCATCTGTAGTGAAAGCAGCATCTTCTGCAGGGGCTATGGGAATGAAGCCACACAGGGGAGGAAGAAGGCAGCTCAGCCAAGGAGAGTAGCCTGGCTCATCCTTGAAACCTTCACTGCTGCACTATTCATGGGGGAGGGACTGCAACCAAGACTCCCCTCCCCCTGCCCACCCCCACCTCTGCCCCAAGGCTGGAGCTGTGCAGCATGTGACAAAAGTCACTGATATGGTTAATTTGACACATTTTATACATCAACACAGAGCAAACTACTTGGAATCCTTAGTAACGATATGAGAAGTGACTCGAAATATCTTATCCTTGTTGATGCTCCCAGATGATCTTTTAAATGTTGCTAAACTTGAAAATCTGAGGCATTATTTGACAAAATGGCAGCTGTTCCCAATTTGTTACTGTGTATTTATGAGCTAGCACGATACTCCTTATCAGATTAAAATGAATCCACACACAGTCACCTTGGGAGAGAGAACAACTGCCAATAAGGACTGCTAAAGAACAGTTGCTTTTGAAAAGAAATATGGAGAAATAGTTTGAAATTTGATTTGTGGATGTATCTTATAATTAGGTGATTTTTGTCCAAATTAAGACTTCCATGGATACATTTAAAAAAAAAAAAACCCTTTGGCACAATATTCTAAGTGGTTTGTTTACCCTTTGGATAAGAACATAAAAATGCAACAACTTTTAATTAAGTTGAAGAATGAATGATTTATAGGGAAATTTATTCACCAAATTGCCACAGTAAACCTTTGCCAGAGTGATCCCTAGGACTGAGATCGAATGCTTGAGGTTGGGGAGGGAGGTGGTGGCACCCAGCCTTCATTCGGACGCGTGAACCTGTGAGTGTTCTCATCCTGGAGGGTCACCATGAGAGAGCACCGCGGATGGAGACTGCTTCAACAACCCAAACTCGCTCCTCACCGTTCTGGAAGCCAGAACTCCGGAACTCCGGATGGGCCGCTTGTTCTGAGGTCTCACTCCGAGACTTGCACATCATGGCTTTCCTCACTGGTCCTCATGCGGCCTTTTGTCTGGTGTCTGTCCCTCTTCTTGTAAGGAAGGGTACCAGTGGTGCTAGGTTAGAGCCCACTCTATGGTCTCACTCAGTCTTAATTACCTATAATATAAGTTAGAAGTGAGTTCGGGGTGGATGCACTTCAGGCAAAAGCAGTGAGTTTACTTCTTCAGCTTTGACAGCTATAAAACCAATATGAAATAAATTGGCCTTAGAAGCAGACTTGCAACATTGCTTCAACATTCAGCAAATATTTCCATAAGTGGACTGATGATAGCACACCCAGCTAATTTATTATTGCTGTTGTTCCAATCAACTAAAACAATGTTTTTGACTGTTAAGTAAAAAAGAAGGGAACGAAGAAAGAGGTCACCATAGTACAAATACAATGCATGCATAGGATGTGTGAGTCCCTAGTGCTGCCTGCTCACTGGGTGGTTTGAGTGACAATGGCCTCATAGGCCCCTAGGGAGTGACACTACTAGGAGGTGTGGCTTTGCTGGAGGAAGTGTGTCATGGGGGGGATGGGATTTGAGGTCTGGAATACTTAAGCCAGGCCCAGTGTCACTCTCCCTTCCTGTTGTCTGTTGATGCAGATGTAGAGCTCTCAGCTACCTCTCCAGCACCGTGTTGGCCTGCGGGCCACCATGCTTCCCGCTGTGATGATAATGGACTAACAGGAAACCAGCTCTGTGCCGTAAGGCAGCCTCAATGAAATGCTTTCCTTTATAAGAGTTGCCATGGTCATGGTGTCTCTTAACAGCAATAGAAACCCTAACTAACACGTACACAAATATAACAAAGTGTTTTCAAAACGCCCATCAATTTATCTTTAACGCCTTGTGTCCTTTCTTGCTGGGATATGTTATAATGTATAAGTAGCCCATAGTTACAGGTGGGGGTATGTAATCCAATCGCTGGCTACCGAGAACAAAACCTCACACTCAGGCCAAAAAGACTCCTTAAATATGATATTTTTATGGTGCGCTAAGCAAACTCACGGTGACATTTTGACTAATCATTGAGAATACTCATGACGAGATTCTTGATCAGCCTCTAGGGGGAAATAAAATATTTGTTCAACATTTATCCATTTATTGATATGCCTAGTGCAGCATCTATTTCCAAAGGTCAAAAGTACCTCAAGACACATACAGCGACTTCTAAATTAGGGCTGGAAAACTTCATATGTTAGTTGTATAAATGTCCAATTACAGTGATAAAACTATGATAGTCACATATTCATGATGAACTTGACAGGCATACGTAGTTGGATAAAGAACCAGACTTGCTGGAATTTTTCAATGCCAGGGTATGCAGGACATGCCCGTCCCTTTTAATGCAGCAAGCTTTCACTGCCCTTCCAGTAACAGGGCTCTACTTCATCCTGACTGCTCCTCTGCCACTTCTCAGCCACACACCCCACCTCCCACTAGAGCAGCGGCTCTCAACCCGTGCGTCCTCACCCCTGTGACAAACCTCTGTCTCCAAAACTATCTACACCGCGATTCATAACAGTTGCAGGATTACATTTAATGAAGTAACAACAAAAACACTTCTATGATTGGGGGGTCACCACAGCACGGGGAGCTGATTTAAAGGGCCGCAGCATCAGGAAGTTTGAGAACCACAGCGTTGGAGGGAAAGAAAGACTCAGAGAAAACCAGTCAGTACATTTCATCCCCTTGGCCACAGTGACTAATTCAGAGTAGCCAACAGAGCTAATGAAGTCCAATTCCAAGCCCCGTATCTATCCATCAGGAAAGCTGGCCCACTGTGCTGTTGGCCTGGGCCCTGGCTCTCTGGGTTTGAATTTACAGCTCCTGTGACCTGAAGAGACAGAGATAGAAGATGGAGTCATCATCAGGGCTTCCACTACCCTTGTACCTGATTTAGCCCTTGACTTTTGAGGCTTTGTTTCTTTGTTTTCTTTTTGACACATTTGGGGGAAAAAACTGCAGCTGGCAGTAAGACTGCAAGACAATAAGTTACTATAAACACCTTTACTAATCCCTTAGGCAGGATACTGAACTAACACCTCTAGAAAAGGGAAGTGAGTTTTCTCACACATTAGCAGAGGAGTCACGGCTCTTGTCCACTGCCTGTCGCTCCTCCTCCACTGCCCAGCCTGCTGCAGACACGGACCTGCATGATTTAAGATGCTTTTATGTGACTCGCTGAGCTCAAATTGTGTTTATCTAGGCTAAAAGGGTATGTTTTGGCTTGGTGAAAGGCAGGATCCTTGGTTCCTGGGAGCTGAAGGTACTGCTGGAAGTAAGCAAAATCTCAGAGATCTCAATGAAACTTCTAGTGGGTTAAAAAAATATATATCTCTGAGGTGTGGAGAGATGGCTCAGTGGTTAAGAGTGCCACATGCTCTTCCAGAGGTCCTGAGTTCATGTCCCAGAAACCACATGGTGGCTTACAAACATCTATAATGCTATCTGGCGTCCTCTTCTGGCATGCAGGTGGACATACAGATAAAACACTCACATACATCAAATAAAAATGTCCTTGGCCTCACATAATCAACATCAGAGAAGCTTTATCCAGCAATCGATGTGAGCAGATGCAGAGATCCATTGCAGAAGAGAAGGAGGAAGGGCCCAGAGTGGTCAAAGACACCACAAGAAAACCCACAAAATCAACTACCCAGGCCTCACAGGGGCTCACAGAGACTGAAACAACACTTGGAGAGCCAGCATGGGTCTGACCTCTGCGTGTATGGTATAGTCATTAGCCTGGTGTTTCTGTGGACCGCCTAACAGTGGGAGCTGTGCACCTCTGGCTCTTTTGCCTGTTTGGGGGACCCTTTCCCTCCTGCTAGGTTGCCTCATCCAGCCTTAATATGAGAGGATGTGTGTAGTTATATTGAACTTGCTATGCCATGTTTGGTTGGTATCCATGGGAGGCCTGACCCTTTTGAAGGGAAACAGGAGGAGTGAATCTGGGGGAGAAGGGGATGGGAGGGGAGATGGGGAGGAAGGGAGGGAGGGGAAAGTGTGGCCAGGATGTAATATTTGAGAGAAGAGTTAATGAAAATGTCCCTGCAACATACCTTATATAATGTTACCTTATATGGCCAAAGAATGAATATGTTCTTCTTATATGTCAAAAATGTGATCAAGGCTTTGAGCAGAGGGGGATTATCCAAGAGGGCGGCCCTAAAGGCAGTCATGTGCGTTATCCTGGCAGAGGGGCAGAACAGTGGGCACGCAGAGGAGAAGGGGAGGTGAAGATAAAATGGAGCATGGAGTGTTGCAACCCCAAACCAGGAAACACCATGGAATGGCAGGCACCAAAAGCTGGGACGGTCGAAGAGCAAGTTCTTCCTGGAGGGGAGTGAGCCTTAATGACACTGTGGTGACTCGGAGCTTCTGGTTTCAACTTTGTGTGACAGTGGATGTCTGCTCTTTTAAGCCATTGAGGTTACAATGGCTGTAGGAAACTGGCACCAGACATAAAGTGAGCCTCTCTCCTCTCTCTCTCTGTCTCTCTGCCTGTCTCTCTCTGTCTCTGTGTCTCTGTCTGTCTCTCTCTCTCTCGCTCTCTCTCTCTTTCTCTTTCTCTCTTATACACACACACACACACGCACACACACACACACACACACACACACACCCACACACACACACCATGTAGACTCTCTGCTAACGCTGCTGTCTGTTTTGGTTTTCCCATACGGCTGTAAAGAAGGCTGATTTGTGGCTCAATTCACATCTCTGCCTTGGCATCCTGGTGAGAGACAAGCTTCCATTCTTTTAAGGCTCAAAGATCCATCCAGGGAAGGATTCTGATTAGCCCTGCTGTGCCCTGTGCTCACCCCTTGGACAAAACATTCTGCCAAGGGGGAGGTTCTGGGTTTGACAGTGTTTGGCCTTGATGCCATCCTATAGCAGGCTGCCCATTCTTATCAATAGCTTCACAGCCCACATGGGATGGGAGAGGAGGGCTTTCCAAAGAAGGGACTTTAGACAACTAAATATCCACTAAGAGGCGGTAGGGCCAAAGCCTGGGCTCTTTCACCACAAAGGACCCCACAAAGATACACATTCGGTTCTGTGAGCCAGAGAAAAGGCTTGAAGCTAGGGAGGTCATAGGTCATCCTTGGGAAGCTGCTAATTGGAGATGTGTTCACACACTTGCTTTCTGAATAGCTGTGCTTGTGCCCATAGACCAGTGCTCCCATCGGTTCGGGTCAGAGAAACTCACTTTTCCAGTGAGCAGTGGTAATTACAGAGACTCAACCCTGGTCAAAGTGAGGAGAACAGTGGGCTGCAGAATGCTCAGCCATAGGCCAGATGTCCGTGTCACTTCCTTAAAAGACTCAGAAGCTGATGCAGAAGATGAGGTGGGAAGAATGTGAGGGTCAGAGAACGGAGCGAGGTGGAGCAAGGCCGCAGCGCTGTGTGCGTGATACCACAGATGGTGCGCTTGTCGGCATAAGACTTGCACAAGATGGGGCCTGTTAACCACCTGCCATGGTGGGTGTGGGGCGGCAGTGGGAGATAGTGCTAGCTAGGGGAAAGGGGCTCACAGAGCCCTGCCCGCCCTATAGGAGTTACTAGCCAGTGGGGGAGGGAGAGGCATTTCCTTCAGTGGTGCAGCCACTGGGGAGGGAGCTTGTCCTCTAGTAAATAAACCCTAGACAGAAATTTATAAGAAGCTCTAATAAAATGCAGTGGGTCACCAAAACGAAAACAAACGAACCAACAATCCTCCTGCCCCATCTCACCCCCTTCCCCTTCCCCTCCCAAAAAAAAGAGAGAAAGGAGAATAGCTCTGACATAGAAGGAGATCAGCAGGAGTGGTTGAGGAGGAAGAAAAGGTAATATGAGGTGAATAAAAGTTTAAAAAATACATTATGTACATGCATGAAATGTCATAATGGAGCCCATTATTATGTATAATTAATGTGAGTGCATAAAGGTAAAAAATATAAAAGGAAAGAAAAAGAAACCAAAGTACTTGCCCTGAGCACGGGAAGACTTCTCTAGAGCGGGTGTGAAAGGCTGCCTTTACGACCCAAGAATGATGATTCTGCATTCCTAAAGGCTGCTGTCAGAGTAGGGCATCCTGCTGAGAGGTGGCCCAGTGGCTTCGGAGGGCTCTTCTCTCCTGGTGAGTTTTACATGGCCAGGCCCATGGTTGAGAGAGACTTTGCCTCACTCTGTAGCAGTTAACTTTGCTTCTATTTTCCCCCACTTTAGCCTTCTGTCCTTATCAGATATCCTGTGTATCAGAAATTTACATTATGAGTCATATCATTAGCAATGTTACAGCTATGAAGTAGCAACCAAATAATCTTATGGTTGGGAGGGTCACTACAACATGAGAAAATCTATTAAAGGGTCACAGTGTTAGGAAGGTTGGGATCCACTGCTAATATCTTCTTTTTTTCTTCTTTCTCATTTGTATTCTTGGGGGACAAGAAACAGGGTGCTAATATGCCAGCCTCAGGCTTTGTAGAAAGCAATTTATTCTGTTTTTCCCCATTGAAAAGGAAATGCATTTTCTTGCCTAGTTTAGTCTATTATCAGCGTAGTCTCTGACATTTCTCATCAGACCTTAGTGGTTGACGGACACCCAGGGTCTGCACAACTCCCCAGGAGTGAACAGGCACATGAGACTAGATGCAGTTACTCGAAGAAACTGACCTGTGCACAAGGGTCATGCAGAAGAACCCAGCTCATTAAGAATGTGTGGATGTGACAGAAAATGTCCATTCTTAGCAGCCTCTCATGGTGTGTGGAAATGCTGAGCCAAGCTGCTGAAGAGCCCTGCAGAGTGAGCCTTTCAGGTAGAAGCCTTCTCCAACTGGGCTCTGTCTCTTTCCCCTCATTAAATTTTTAGCTGCTCACATTTGCCTTCAGAGAACACTTCCCTTTCCACTACTGCAAACTAAAGAGCTGTACGGAATGAAGGCAAGACTGAAGAAATATTTTTGCAGGGGACAGATACGGAGTTTCTCTCTTTCTCTCATGTGGCAAGGAAATATGATACCCTAATTTAAATGAAAATCTCTACATCTGATTGGACATGTTCTGGGGTGTCCTCCAGGCTATCCCCAGGTTCAGTAGTTTGATGGGAGAATTCACTGGACTCAGCATGCACTATGACTTGTTACAGTAGAGGCTGGAAGGCAGAGCCAGCAAAGGAAAAGGTGCCTGGAACAAAGACAGGAAGCGAGGTGCAAATGCCCAGGAGTCTTTTCTGTTTGAGTCCTATGGGAGGTACTTACTTCTAGCAAGCAAGTGCTGGGTGTTGCCAAACTGGCAAGCTTCTTGGAGACTCAGTGCTCAAGGCTTGTGTCAGGAGCCAGCCATCTAGCCGTGTATCTGCCATGTACCAGAAATCCAGACCCTTGGAAAGAAGTCAAGTGTTAACACAAATGTGTGTGCACCAATATTTCTCTCTCTCTCTCTCTCTCTCTCTCTCTCTCTCTCTCTCTCTCTCTCTCTGTGTGTGTGTGTGTGTGTGTGTGTGTGTGTGTGTGTGTGCTTGCTCTCCAGGTGGTGGTGCTGTTTGGGGAAAAAGTAGAAGGGTGTAGCCATGTTGGAGGAAGAAGTATCACTGGAGGTGGCCTTGGGGAGTTAAAAGGTGCTCCAGCATACAGGGACATTTGCTTAACTATGTCCATAGCAGCTTTATTCATAAGAGCCAGACTCTGGAAACAATCTAGATGTCCCTCAACTGAAGAATGGAAAAAGAAACTATGTTACATTTACACAATAGAATACTACTCAGCTATTAAAAACAAGGAAATCTTGAAATTTGCAGGAAAATGGATGGAACTAGAAACGGTCATCCTGAGTGAAGTAACAGACCCAGAAAGACATGAAAGGTATGTACTCACTCAGAAGCGGATATTAGCCCAACATAGATGTCCTCTGAGAGACTCCACCCAGCGGAGGATCTGGACAGATACTGGGATTTGCAGCTGGACTCTGCACAAAGTACTGCCGAGTTGTATAGAAGAATTGGGGGAATGGAAAGATGGGGGTGGGTGAGATTGTCAGGAGCTCCACAAGGAGACTGTCAAGGCTGGTGGATCTGGACCCAGCGGGGCTTTGCACAAACTGATGAACCAAACAAGGACATTGCAAGCAGGGAACCTAGACCCCACTGGACCTAGACCCAGATGGATAGCTCATTCTCCACATGGGGAAGGGGGGATGGAGAGCAGGATACTGCCTCTGACACGAACTCTGGCACCCGCGATCTGAACACTGCCCCTTGGGAACACAGAGAAAGGGGATGCAGGCTATCCAGATGGGGCCTGATAAGCTGTGGTCAGATGGTGAGGGAGGAGGACCCCACCTGTCAGAGGTGTGGGGGAGGGGGATAGGGCAAGAGAGAGAGGGAGGGCAGAAACAGGAAGATAAGGTTGACACCATTCCCAGTGTGCTCTCTACTTCTGGCTTGCAATTCCAGATGTGAGCCCTCAGCTTCTGCTCCAGTCACCACGTCTGCTGTTTGCCACCATGCTCCCTGCCATGACAGACTTGAGTCATCCCTCTGGAACCGCGAGCCAAATAAACTTCTTCTATAAGTTGCCTTGGTTGTGGCATTTCATCACAGCAACTAAGACAGGTACACGGGTACTATGTGTTGGTTCTGTGATCCTAGCCACAAACGATTTCTCGCTGAGTCAGTAATAGATTTAGATTGACCAAAACTGAGACCAAAGGTCACAGAGTCTGACCAATCAAGAGAGTGAGTCACAGAGTCTGACCAATCAGGAGAGTGCTCTAGTGGGATGATGAAAACTGGCTCAGTTTGCTCTCTTTGTGAGAATGAAATTTAAACAGGTAGGTGGAAGTGGCGGTCAAAAGCTCAGAGTGAGTGAGAACAATGTTGTCCCAGATCCCTATGAGAGATGTCATGAAAGCCACTGTGTCCTTCTACTTTGAGATGCCTTGCAATGACTGCGGTGCCTTCACTAATACGGACGCTTCTTTCCCAAGAAGCCAGGAAGAGTCTAATACAGCAGTTAATGCTCCCTTCACTGAGAGACTCGGAAACCATAGAGAGATGAGTTCTACTAGAGGGCCCCCAGGAAGTATTGGAACACAGTCTATCCCATATAAACTAGAAAACATGGTAGGTTTAAGAAGAGCTCTAAAAAGAAGTAAAAAGTGGTTGAGTGGATTGACGCTGGGAAAAGCCCACCATGTCAGGCTGTTTTCTCTTCAACAAGGCGGATGTCCTGAAAGAGCAAGCTCACCTTCCACCTGGTTCTGGCACTCTGGTCACTTTTATACATTTTTTTTTTTAATATTTATTATGTTTTTTGGTGGTTTTGTTTTTGTTTGTTTGTTTGATGTTTGTTTGTTTGGTTGGTTGGTTTTTTGAGACAGAGTTTCTCTGTGTAGCCTTTGTTGTCCTGGACTCGCTTTGTAGACCAGGCTGGCCTCGAACTCACAGCCATCCAACTGCCTCTGCCTCCGGAGTACTGGGTTATCCCCTCACTTGTATCTTCCCATTCCCATCCTTCCTCTCTCTTCCACCCCACCGCCTCCTTTAGACCTCTGACATGTGAGGGCTCTCCCCTCCAAAATACAGCCACAGCCTCAGGTCTTGTCAGGATAGCCTGTATCCTCTTCCTCTGTGTGCCGCCGGGCCTCCCCACCAAGGGGAAGTGATCAAATTAGGAGTACCAGAGTTCATGTCAGAGGCAGTCCCCACTCCCCCCACAACCGCGCAGAATGAGCTGTCCATTGGCTAGATCTGAATGAGGGGTGGTTTACTGCATCCATTGTCCTTGGTTGGTGAAACAGCTTGTGCAGCTCCTCTGGGTCCAGATCTACCAGCCTTGATGTCTCTTTGTGGGGCTCCTGAACCCCCTGGGTCCTTCCATCGCTCCATTCTTCCATACTGCTCTCAGTGGTCCACCTGGAGTCCAACAGCGAGTCTCAGCATTGGTCCAGATCCCCTGATAGGTGGCATCTCTCAAAGGACATCTATGTTGAGCTAATATCCACTTATAAATGAGTATATACCATGAGTGTCTTTCTGGGTCTGGGTTACCTCACTCATCTGCTAGAAGAGAAAGTGGGAATCAGCTTTGAACTCATTGGCGCAGGAGACAACGTCCTGAACAGAACTCAGGCTCTAAGATCAACAATTTTCCAAATTCTTAATGAGGCAGGCTGAAGAAGTCAGGGTGGCCTGAGACAGGACTCTTCTCTGTGGGAGGCTCAGCCTCTGTGAAGGTTGCTGGCAGGGGCTGAGAAATCAAAGGGGCCCCCATGGAGCTCCGCCTCTGAATCTGTACTCCAGATTTTAGCAATAAAGCGACCACACTGAGAGGCCCTGGGAGCTGACTGTTCATCTCCTAGTCTGGCTCTGAGACAGGAGTGCAGTGTGTTTAATCAGTGTATGGATTATATATATATAGGTCAACAACCAACATCCAGTGACTATATGATGAGGTAATTAGAGGGTCATCAGGTGGGCAGGGTATGGCTGTAAAAGGAACCCTAGGCCCAGCAGTTGGTGAGAGGGGAGAGACCTGGCAGCTGACTCAGAGCCCACAGGGACTTCCATCGAAGCTGCCAGAATGTGATTAGGCAGGAAGGCTTCACCCATTTCAGAAGGGATGACTTCTCTTTATCTGGCATGTGGCCCTTTAGTATAACTTGGAGCATCTCCGGGCTTTAGCGCCGCCATCTTGGAGATAGTGCTAAGTGGCAGGTAAATACTTTCTCAGCCCTGGCTAGTCCCCAGTGAGCTCTCTGGAGTGTACATGATAATGCTCATGTAGAGTGTAAGCCCACGGTATGGGAGCCATTTCTATCCTTTTATTATTATTATTATTATTAATTTATTTTTGTTACATCTCAATGGTTATCCCATCCCTTGTATCCTCCCATTCCTCCCTCCCTCCCATTTTCCCCTTACTCCCCTCCCCTATGACTGTGACTGAGGGGGATTACCTCCCCCTGTATATGCTCATATGGTATCAAGTCTCTTCTTGGTAGCCTGCTATCCTTCCTCTGAGTGCCACCATGCCTCCCCATCCAGGGGACATGGTCAAATGTGAGGCACCAGAGTACGTGAGAAAGTCATATCCCACTCTCCACTCAAATGTGGAGAATGTCCTGTCCATTGGCTAGATCTGGGTAGGGGTTTAAAGTTTACCGCCTGTATTGTCCTTGGCTTTTGTTAGAAGAAAGAAAAAGAAGAGCTCAAGTTATTTTCCCCTGTAATAGGGGCAAGGCAGAGTGAAGCTTCCCTCGTGTTGGGGCTCTGAATAAAGGGTCCAGGCTGAGCCCACAACTTCTGAACTGCTAGTGACCTGCAGCTCGCTAGCTCACCCAAGTTCTTTGCTTCTTAGTTTCTTCTGTCAAATATGACTAATTAGAATAACAATATCATCCAGGCTTCTTCTGAGGACAGCATTGAATACTGAGAAACACACACACACACACACACACACACACACACACACACACACACACACACACAGTAATAGTCTTTTTCTTCTGGTACAGCCAGAAGTTGGATAGGGGAACTTTGCACGGCCCAAACAGAGCTGCCCAAGCTTCTGCCCTGACTTCCCTCAGTGATGGACTGTGACGCGGAGCAATAAATCACCCCCTCTCCAAGTTGCTTTGGCTCGAGGTGTTTTATCACAGCAACAGAAACACTGAGTGAGACAGGAATGATGCCCACATCTCTTATTTATTACAAAGACAGTAATGGTCTGAAGTGTGTTCCTTGGACATTCATGCTGAAGCTCTGACCCCCATATACCTCACAGTGAAGTGATCAAAGTTAAAATGAAATGGTCAGGGGTTCTAAGAGGACATTTGGGCACCTAGAGACACCAAACTGTGTGCCTGCCGAGAGAGGGCTATGGAAAGTCACAGTGGGAGGAGAGCTCCTCAGAGGAAATTCCATCTGCTGACCCCTTATTTTGGACTTCTGGTAAATTTTTTTTTTTTTTTTTTTTTGTCATTTAAGCTTCCAAGCCTGTGGCATTTTGTTATAGTAGGGCCTAGCAAACTAATGCAAAGGTTGTTTTGAAATCCACACCCTAAGAATGGAGTTCTTTGTTATTTATACTGTGGGATGGAGAGTTCCAGAGGGTTTGCAGTTTCAGGGCCGTCCAGTGTGCTTCCCATGGCTTCTGGGAAGACAAAGGGATGGATCTAATGCTTTTCACCTGGGGTCATGGCTTGACATAGCAGGAAGAACACAGGATTCATGCTCAAATCTAGGCCCTGCCGTGTAGGAGATGCACTGTGGTTATAAGGGCTTCATGTCTCTGAACCTCGGTTTGCTCGCTTATACAAGATGGAGGAGCTGTACACACAGCATGAACTTAAGTTGTGTCGGGTTGTGTCAGGTTGCACACGTGAAGTCCCTGCCTTGGGGCTGGCACATAATAACAAGTAGCAAATACAATGTTATAATTTCTGTGGAGCAATATCATGACCTTACGTCCTTCAGAAAAAGCTGCAGTGGCAGTTTCATTTGTCTCAAAAAGGTAAAGAAGCTATTTTAAGAATAGCCTTGTGATGAGACTCCAGTGTCTCAGTGATGACAGGGACAAACACTCGGTGTCCACAACATTTGTTATCTAGAGGCAGTCTCCAAAGACTGTCAGTGGCTGAGATTACAGTGTCAACATTCTCTGTCTGCCAAACTGTTCCAAGGTCTATTTTAGTCCATTCAGGGGAGCCCAGTGCTCTCATACCTGGTCTTTACAGTGACCTTTTAAAAAACAGGTGTATTTTACTGTTTTCTATGTTTTCCAAAATGTCATTGAGGGGTGTGTGTGTGTGTGTGATTTTTTAAACCAAGAAAATATTTTCATAAATCAGCAGATGTTTCAGGATAAAAGAAGTACACGATGACTTTTGTCACTTGGCCACTGCTGGCAGTAGGGAGGGCACCTGAATGACAGCAGTGATGGCTGGGTGGCAGAGGGACCGAGATGTGAACTGGTAAAGGTACGCAAAGATAGACATAGAAGAGGAGCCAGGTCTGGTCAAGTTGTGTACTTAAGATAGGGAGGAAGCAGGTCCTGAAGAGGGTGAGATTAAAAACACAGATGGGAGAAATATTAGCCAAGTGCAGGAGGGACCGACTCTTGAGGCCCACACAGGCAACAGGTTAGCCAGGGACAGGAGGACTGGAAACATTTACTTGGGACAGGTAAGAGGGAGGAGGGTTAGGGCCATTTAGGTCAGTTTAGAGGAAGGGGGAGGGGAGTTGAGGCATTCCTGTCTAGTAAACTATTTTCATGGGAAGGAATGATTACAATGCGGGGATGGAGGGGTGGGACGGAAAAGAGGGTGGAAGAGACTATATGGACCATGCTGGGACACAGAGGTAGCAACAGAAAAGGATGAAGATTATATGAACCGGACAGTGAACAAGGTCATTAAAAGGGGACCAGTAAAGTCATGCAAGGTCAGGGCTGAGGGCCTGGTTAAGGTTGAAAGAAAATGACCATGTATAGACAAATGTTATTATAGACGCTTTTTCTTTTTAAAGAGTAATGTAAAAGAAAGAAAGAAAGAAAGATTTAGAGCTCTTAAAAAAAAATTATAAGAGCCAGAGGACCATGAAATTTACTGTGAGACTGTGTCTACTAGTACTGTCAGAAGCTAGGCTGGAGAAATGGCTCAGCCGTTAAAGGCTAGGCTCACAACCAACAACACAAGAGTAATCTTAGAAGCCACACCCATAAAGTCTCATTAGCATGGCTGCCCAAATGTGAGCTGAACCCATGAGGTTTCAACCCTACACAAAGAGCTACAGGCAAACAGGAAAGCTAGGAGTGAGAGAGGTGGGCCTCCATGGGGAAGAGCACACCAACTGCCTGTCCAGGGACAAGTGGTCAGCTCTGAACATACATGCAAGTAACACTATGTAGACTGAATAGGTTACACTTAAGACTATATGTGTACATGTGTGTGTGTGTGTGTAATCAATACCAATTAGTGAAAAAGAGGCGATGAATTTAAGGAAGAGTGGGGAGAGGTATATGGGAAGGCTTGGAGGGAGAAAAGGGAGGGAAATGTAATTATATCATAATCTCAAAAAAGTTAAATTAAAAGGTAGGGTTGGAGGATAGCTCTGCAGCTTGGAGCACGTGTTGTTCTTGGAGAGGATCTGGGTTTGATTCTCAGCACCTACATGTAGCTCACAACTGTTTGTTAACTACAGTCCCAAAGGATCTAACACTCGCTTCTAGCCTCTGCAGGCACCGGGCATGCATGTGGTGCGCAAGCATACATGTAGGCAAAACACTCATACATATAAAACACAATAAATCTTTTTTTAAAAAATGAAGCAGATGGTGCAAGTGCACTTTGTTAAATTCTAGGATGATTGCCAAACGCAAGGATTTCACATCTTGGTGAGCACAGAATGAAAACAGCAACAACAACAACAACAAACCCAAAATATAACAATCAGAGCAGAAGCAGACATGGCGACATATGCTTTTCATCGTAGGCAGAGGTAGGTGGGACTTTGTTCATTCCAGGCCAGCCAGGAATGCATAGTGAGACCCTGAAAAAAGAACAGAAAAAAAGAGTAAAAAGATGTGTGTGTGTGTGTGTGTGTGTGTGTGTGTGTGTGTGTGTGTGTGTGTGTAGTAGGTAAACAGGATGGGAACTATTTCCAGAACAAAGGGGGCTTTGGGGACTTCGCTGGAGAGTCTGTACATACTCAGACACATTTCCAATCAAGTTTAGCTCAAGGTCATGGGCAGAAACGAGTCTGTGGTGGACTGGAATACTTTGGGGATGTTCGGCTTGCTTAAGTTGGTTAGAAAGATGGCAGGCATGAATGCCTCTGGGCATGCTGAGTTTTCTCCAGAATGTTTTAGTTGAAATGAAAGAAAGGCGCACTGAAGGGATATCAATGAAGGCATTTCCCCACAAAGATGTCTGCTTCGGTTAACTGTTAACAGGGCCACTGGCAAAGAGGCCCAGCACAGGATGCTAAATGGAGCGTTCTTGAGGGGATACCTACTGAAGCCTTTATAAAAAGGGCAGCGTCAGCACGTCCCATCTGTGTGCACCCAGCTGGCTTCCTGTGATGCTCTGACCGCAGAAGTGAAGAGGATACGGGAAGGCTGCAAGGGGTTTGTCAGGGCGCGCAAAGCTTTGGGAGATGACACGTGGTTCTGGCTTCTATTATTTCCCCACATTTCTGAGCTGAAGCTCCCAGCAGCCACCTGGAGACAGTCAGGCCCAGGCTGGGCTCCACTCAGTCAGGCTTGCTTTTGGACCCCCTGGATCCAGATAACCCCGGCCTCTCTCTTTTGTCCTCTATCTCTGGAGAGGGCAGCTGTTTCCTGCAATTTTTGGTATATGCCAACCTTCTCCTGGGATGGCCTCCAACACCGGCTTAGCTGGTTTGTTAAGTTAATGTCTTCCTGAAAAGGTGACTGATATGACTGGTACACCCTTTAGTTTTCTCTTTTTCCTTTTAAAAGTTAAACCCTTATCACAGTGTCTCTTAATTTTCCCAGGGCTGCCATGACCAAGTGCTACAAAGTCCGTGGCTTAAACTGCAGGCGTCCATGCTTCAGTCCTGGAGAAGTCTGGAGTGAAGGTTGCCCACAGGGCTGACTTCTCTGAGGGTTGTAAGGGAGGAGTCTGGTATAAACCTGTGTCTTTGATTTTTGATGACCATTTCCTTCCTGGATTTACTCACAGTCTTTATAGGTGGGCCTCTCCAGATTTCCCTTTTTTTCTAAGGACACCGGCCATATCTGATTAGCTCTCACTCTAGTTATTTCAGTTCAGGCTGATTACCTCCATAAAATAAGGTAACACTCTGAGCTAACGTGACTTGGGTCTTGAACATATAAACACTGGGGCCTGAGAACAGATAGTGAGGACATAGACCAGTCTGTACCAGTCACCTTCGGCCTAGTGAAAGGCAATGAGAGAACACTGTGCTTAAATCTTAGCCAGCCTGCTCTTGGGTCTTTGAGCAAGTCACTGAATTTCTCCACGTCTCTCTTCTTCTTCTTCTTCTTCTTCTTCTTCTTCTTCTTCTTCTTCTTCTTCTTCTTCTTCTTCTTCTTCTTCTTCTTCTTCTTCTTCTTCTTCTCTTTTCTTCTTCTTCTTCTTCTCCTTTTTCCTCTTCTTCTTCTTTGAAATAGGCAGGGCAATTCCTATTTCAAAGATTAGATACTATAAACAAATAGATTTCTCCACCTCTCCTTTCTGTTCCTTTCTCTTCCTTACATCATTCTGTTTTTCTTACTTTTTAGATGAAAAGACAGAGTTGATCTGGCCATAACTTACTCAGACCAGAATGGGAGGGCTGTAATGGTCACTGGGAATCCATGCCTCCACGCCCAGCTCTCTGCAAGCTTCTGCTCTTCTGGACTTCTTCCCAGCCTGCCTCTGTTCATAACTCATTCTTCCCTCCCCTTTGGCACAGTCTGGGTGTGCCTCTGCTAGAGACCCCACTTTCCCAAACAAGTCTCAGCCAAGTTTCTCACTGTTGGCCACACCCCTGCCTCCTCAGAGAAAGTGCTTTTCCATACACTACTTTGGTGATGACAAGCTGGGAGTTGCTTAGAATATAAGGGTTTGCCTGTAAGCAGCCCCACCAAGTACAGTCTTGTAACATCCAGCATTTACAAACAGAAGAGCATTGTTTAAATGAGATTTTTTTTAAAACAGTTTCCACCCTGTAGGGGTCGAGTGAATGGTCTCTGTAAGCCTGCATTTTATATTTTGAAAAGAAATAGGATTTTTTTTAAGTAGGAAGGGAACTTTTAATAACAAGGTTTCTCAAACATTTCTTTTTTGTTTTGTTGTTTGTTTGTTTGTTTGTTTGAGACAGAATGTTGAGATCTCCTGCCTCCTCAGTGCTGGGATTACAGACAGGGGCTACCACTGTTGAGGCAAAGCATAGGGAATAGCTTAGCAATGTGGGGACCAATTTGGTTTAGGCTACATACACAACTGTTTTCTAACAGTAATGAGCATCCTGAGCCTCTGAACTGCAGAGGAGATGCTGCACATACTACGGCACACACAGTCCACTCTGAGAGATGCACCATCTAGCAACCTGCTAGCAACAGAGAACTCAACTTGCATGGAGCTGCAGGTGCACCCGTCTCTGACCAATGAAATACGTTTCTCTTCCCCTAATGACTCTCAAACTTGGACAGAGCCTGCTCAGTCACACTTCCCTTGTATCCAGGTATGAGGTCAGAAAGACAAATCTGGCCTGAACTTGTTTTGGGCGCATGCACAATAAGGCAAAACTGTGTCCTCCGGTGAATTTTTTATTACTTTATTCCATCATGTATTACTTTCCAACTACAGTTTCCCACCTCCATCTCCATCCACTCCTCCATATCCTTTCCTAGATGAAACCAAAAATAAAAATCCTCAATGAAATGATGCTATACTCAGATCGGTGCCTAGCTCAAGCATCACCAGAGAGGCCTCATCTAGCAACTGATGGAAACAGATGCAGAGACTCACAGCCAAACATTAGACAGAGCTCGGGGAATTCTATGGAAGATGGGGAGGAAGGATTGTAGGAGTCAGAGGGGTCAATGACACCACCAGAAAACCTCTAGCGAACTTTTAAGAAAAACCCTCTGCTGGGCCTGCCATGGTGGTGCACGCCTTTAATCCCAGCACTTGGAAGGCAGAGGCAGGTGGATCAGATTGCTGTGAGTTCGAGACCAGCCTGGTCTACAAAGTGAGTCCAGGATAGCCAAGGCTAACACAGAGAGGCCCTGTCTCGAAAAAAGAAAAAACAAAAAACAAAAACAAACAAACAAACAAAAGGAAAGGAAAAAGAAAAATCCTCTGCTAAACTTCATATGCCTATGCATGCTTTTTAACTCTGAGGCTTGTGGGAAGAGACAAGCACAATATAGAAATTATTATATGACCCAGTCGACCCATTAAAACAGAGAACCCAGTCTGTACCCCTTAGTTACCAGCCCCTCCTTTCTTTAGATCCCATATAAAGAGACCCTAGGCAGTCATTTGGGGTCCATGAGTAACCTTCAGTCTGTGGCCTGTGTCTCTGCTGCCGTGTATTTTGATCTAATAGCCTTGCTTCTAATAAAATGTCCTTGCTATTTTTCTTTTGTAAACTCACACCTCAACTTTATTTACCACTCTCATGGTAGTTCTGTACACTGTAGAAAACAAACCCCACCAGGGCAGGTGTGGAAAGGCTGCATCCAGGACCAGACCATTGCAAAGGTGACGACGGGCTGGCAACCACAGAACAAGAACAGCAAGAGCTCCTCTTCAAGTCTCGCCAAAGACCTAGAGCAGGTTTCAGAGCTCCAAGATCCACATAACACACTGCCAGAGGCGCCCGGGAGCTGCCAAGGCTCCGGCAAGACCTACACAGGGCAAGGGTGTCTTTGATAAGCCTGCACATAGTGGTGGTGACTGAGGTACCCAGGGCATCAGGGAGCTGAAAGGAATCTTGTAGAGGTAGGGCTACATGTCTCGCAAGCCCGTATCAAACACGTTGTCCACCTTCTCACTGTGGAGCAAAGGCGAGAGACAGGATGCTTCAGCCCACCTAGGGGCCAGCCCGGCGTGTAAAGATGGAGCGGGAGTCACTGGGCGTCAAGTCTACTTCTTCCGCCACTCTTCCCGCAAGGCTGCTCCGACTCCAGGACAGACTAAAAAGCAAACAAAACAAAACACACACACACATACACACACACACACACACACACACACACACACACACACACACACACACACACACACACACACACACAAAAGCCCAAAAGCAAGCAAACAAACAAAAAAAACCCAACCGGACGTCAGGGTCGCTACCCCGGAACTCGCTTAGACCGAGAGGAAGGGCTCGACACGCAGCGGAGGTGCATCTAGGCCTGAACCCCCTCCCATGTCCTTGCTATTTTTCTATCTGTATGGGCTTTTATTTTATTTTTTTCTTGAATAGGCCAAGAACCTAGAGACACCTGGTCCAGACCATAACCACCAGTCACAATAACCCATTTCAAAAGTTTGACTTTTAGGACCTTACGTGAATACATTTCTATGTTGCTTAAAACCAGTGAGTTTGCAGTAAATTGCTATAAACAAATACACGGGAGAAGGCGGACAACAGATTAGCAGTGTCTTCTTGTGGGGAAAGCAGAAACAAGTTGACTTTGGAGTAGGATGCAGTAGACAGTAAAGCAGACGAAGGAGGTGGACAGATCTGGATTTTGGAGGAAGGGCCAAGAACCTCTAAGTTAGGAATGAGGAAATGGCGCCTCCACAAAGGCCAACGCAGGCTGATGGGTGTGGGTGGGCAAGGCAAGTACCTAATAAACCAAGGTGAGAGCCTTGGTGCAGGCCGAGCATGCCTGGAGAAGGCTTCATAGCCCTTAAACTCTGATGTGTGTTAAAAACCACCTGGGAAGACTTAGAAACCCTTACTGCTGGGGCCGCACCCATAGTAAGCCAAAACCTTCCCGCTGCAGTACTGTGAAGCTACCATTGAAAACCTGTGCTGCAGAAGATGGGTGGGAGAGGAAGCAGCCGACACTGAGCTTAAGTAAGACTACGTCACTTGCTTCTGGAGCGATAGTTCTTGGGCACACGGAGACGGCGCCTATAGTGACTTGGGAAGGAAGCCTGGCACCACTGATTACCGACAATTAGTGTGGTGTCAGGTCGGAGACTCATTCAGGTCTTCTGTAGAGTGGGGACCTGTGACAGCTCAACTTGAAAGGACCTAGGACCACCTATGGATATGCCCTCAGGGATTGTCTTGATTAGGTTAATTGAAGGAGGAGCACCCACCCTAAATGTGGGTGCTGCTGCTTCATGGTTGGGTCCTGGATTGCATAAGGAGGAAGGGAACTGAGATCCATCTCTCTCTGCTTCATAACCTTTTATTTTAAAAGATTTATTATTATTTAACTTTATGTATACGAATATTTTGTCCCTACATATGCCTGTATACCAGAGTGTTATGGATAGCTGTGAGCCACCATGTGGGTGCTGGGAATTGAACTTGGGTCCTCTGGAAGAACAGTCTGTGCTCTTAAACACTGAGCCATCTCTCCAGCCCTTGCTTCCTGACTCTTGATGATATGTGACCATCTGACTTCCTGCGCCTGCTGTCACGCCTTTTCCTGCCTACAGCCATGTCTTCTTCACCATGGTAGAATGGTTGCACTGGACAGTGAGCTGGAATAAATTGTTTTCCCCCCGCCCCTTAGGTTGATTTTTCCAGGGTGTCTTATCACCCTTAGCGATAGTGCAGGAGCTACAAAAGAAAAGAAGTGGGGACTATTTGGCTGAGTGTGGGTGAGGCTATTTATCTAAATGTTGGCATCTAGAGAGAGTCACAAAAACCTACACTTCTGCTGGGCTGAGATCAATATTATGGAAAAAGAGGAAAAGTCTCCAGGAAGCTGTGAACTAATGTAGCCCCCATCTGACGGATTTCCATGGGTGTTTCAGGGAAGATTTTGAGACACTTCTCCCAGGAAGCTCCCCTCACCCTCAAGCTTGAGTCTCTCACTAAGTACTCCTTTCTTTATTTGGACACAGGGTCTTTCTATGAGTTCAGGCTGGCTTCACATGTGTGATCTCCCTGCCTCAGTTTCTTGAATGCTGAGGTTGCAGGCACTATGACTTGCCTTAAAGTCCTTAATAGTTTGAGCTCTACCTGTAGCCTGTAGCCTGTTTTTTTGTTTTGTTTTGTTTTTTTGTTTTGCTTTTTAACCTAGTTTATTTGGAGTTCCTGAATGCCTCTACCTCCCTTCCTAGGTAGGAAAGAAAGAAGGTTAGTAGGGACAGGGGATGTTGACAATTTTAGACTCAGTTCCTTGGGGCAATCTACTCTTCATCGTCAGGATTTCAGCTGTCCACCAAAGCAACAGCAAACACAGCATCAAGGACCAGCAGCAGCCTCTTTGAAGTTTTCTCCAGAGTGTTTCTCTCTAGGAGCATCTTGAAGCAAAGTGATGCACAGCCAAGTAATGTGAAGCGATGCAAACCAACCTCTCTCTGTTTTGGGGGCTCCTATTTATACTCTCCCAGAGTCTACAGAAGGATGTTTTCCATCTGGTAAAGCTATGTTGCCCCCCTGAACGAGGCAGTCCCCAGCTGACAAAGATCGTGCACCCTCTCATGAGTCTGTTTCCAGCTGACAAACATCACACGCCCTCTCACAGAATAGTTTCATATTCCACACTGGGGATCAAAGCAAAAACATGTTTACATAAGCAAAACTTCCATCACAGATGCCAGCATTTGGCAAGTTGTGAAGACCAAAGATATCCTGAGACTTTGTCATCTGTTCCTTGGGGGCAAGACCTCGCCTGAATGGGAACCGCCCATCTAGAGTAGCACAAAACGTCGGGAAGGCTGACATATGCAGGCACAGCACACACACTGGGCTCTGTAGACCAAATGGCAGCTCCTCCTTACTGCCTCACAGCCTCGCCTACCTTCCATCCTTTCCCCATCCAAGCACTTGGATAATAAAAGTTGCAATTAGTAGAAGGGGGACTTGTGTCTATGTTGCTTAATAGGAAATTATTACTTTCAGTCCTGAAATGCTGGTTTCTTCCTCCGCCTGTTCTATGTAAGAAGAATGCCTCTTTCCAGGATGACAGTCATACTCTAAGGGGCTTCATGGATCTGAAAAATTCCTGGGACCTTGTAGCATAGCTGGGACTCTGCAGAGAGAGAGTAGATCAGCCTGGAACAGAGATGATCCTAAGGATATGGTTATCACAGATACCATAAAAGCGATCACTTCTAAATCCCCACGTATTAACTCACTTTTCTCCCCACTCCACCCCCACTTTGGAAAAGTATGTGCTCAGAGAACCACACAATAGCTCTTGTCAGGCCAATGAGTGGTGTTTCTCAAGATGAACTTGATCACTGACATATTACACATAACTTAATGTCTCAGGATGATTGATGATGTGCTTTCCGGGTTGTAGAAACCTGAGAAATAAAGCCACACATGCAAAACTTAGGGAGTGGATGTGTTAACCCGTGACAGTGGTGGAAGAACACTTCCAGGTACCCCTTAAGATGCAAGTCAGGGTATAGAAGGGCTAGTATCCTATGCCTACACTGTATTTCTTCTTGTATTATGACCAAAAAAGCCAGCTCATCTGAGACAGTATGGCTTCTTCTGCGTTTAGAAGACCAAGCATCTGATTTTCATTAGATTAAAAAAAATAGTAATTATAACATGAATGAGATCGTAGATTGAAAGTGGGTAACATGAGAGGGAAACAGGAGGCCCTGTTAGAGACCAGCACAGTGCAGGTGTGTAGATGGGGTACCTGAGGTGATGGCTGGTTAAGCTGTCAATTTGACAAAACTTGGAAGCACAGAGTCCAGACTGGGGGGGGGGGGGTGGCATTGTCTAAATCAGGTTGGCCTGTGGGCATGTGTGTCTGTTGGGGGTGGGGTGGGAAAACCAGCCTGAAAGTGGGCAGCACCATTCCCTGAATTCGGGCCCTGCGCTATGTAAGAGTAGAGGAAGTAGATGACCATCAAGTACATATGTTTACAAACATATACATTTACACTTACATATGGATACATAAACATCTCTCTCTGCTCATGGATTGATGTGATATTCTATCTGAGACCCTACCTTGAATTCCCCTCAATTGGGTGGACCATAAACTGGAATTATAAGCTACATAAACCCTTTCTGTCCTAAATGGTATTTTGTGTGTGTGTGTGTGGGGGGGGGTCAGGGTATTTCATCATAGCAACAGAAGTGAAACTAGAATAAGACCCTCATCAGTCAGCATTTGTGGGACTTCTATCATCCTCCAGGCACATAAGGCTTAGAGTGAAAAGATGAGAGCTGAGCCTCCTGGTTGGTGACCAGAGGCAAAGAAGTGAATAGCTGACTTCCCACTACAGCGACAGGTTCATGACAAGGAAGAGGTGAGGAAAATGAACAAAATGGGCTCTCAACGGGAGATGGAGGTCAGGAAAAGGAGCCCAAAGAAGGTGTAAGAAAATCCTTCCAGTAAGGATGGCATTGATGGGAGTAGAAAGGAAGTTCGGTTTGGATGTTTGAAGGGGAAAAGCAAGGACTGAAGCCAGATTTAATGTGGATGGAATAGAAAGGGCACAGGTGTGGAGGAATCCATGAAAAGCACATGACCGTTTTCTTTCTTTCTTTCTTTCTTTCTTTCTTTCTTTCTTTCTTTCTTTCTTCCTTCCTTCCTTCCTTCCTTCCTTCTTTCCTTCCTTCCTTTCTTTCCTTCCTTCTCCTCCTTCCTTCCTCCCCCCACCCACCCCCGCCCCCTACCCCCTGAGACAGGGTTTCTCTGTGTAGGCTTAGCTGTCCTGGCTGCCCTTTGTAGACCAGGCCTTGAACTCACAGTGATTGCACCTGCCTCTGCCTCCCTGAGTGCTGGGATTACAGGTGTGTGCCATCACGCCTAATTGGCTGTTCTGTTTCTTTAGGGAAAGAGCCAGCTCAAGGCAAGATCTACCGATAGATATGTCGACCACTGATGCCTCGCTTGATCTCACCTAGAAGGCCCAGGTCTTCCTGTGGCCTCAAATCCCAGTGATCAGGATCAGCAAGAGCTAGCAGGCCCAGAGTCGGGTTTTATGTCTTGGCAGATGGCAGAGTTCAGTTTGTTGACTCCTGCATGGGCACAGGTATGTTAATCAGACTGTTTGGAGGGACAGACTTAACAGATCTCACAGATACGCTCTGGGGTAGTAGACTTGTGGGCCGGAGTGGTTTTAATTTTCATTAAAAAACAAAGAGGGCTTCTTTGGGAAAGTCAGTGATATTAATAACTAATTATTAATTAATTAGATGGGCCTGACAAAGCTAGAGTTTCTACCGGCCATCAGGGCATATACAGTTGGTGCCAGCCTAAGGGTGCAGAGCTGTCAACAAGTGTTCAGCAGCTCTTCAGTTTGGCCAAGCTTATGATCTCACTGGACTCCTAGGAAGCATGAGTCAACCACTGTCCCTGTGTGCGGTGGCCTGCTTTCCCCAGCTGCAGTTGCTTCCTGTCACCTACCACCTGTAACTCTGTGTTCGGGGGGAGTTTTACATGTGAATGCAGTGCCTGTGAAGGTGAGAGGATAGAGTCTGAGCTCCTGGAGATGGAGTTACAAACAGTTACGAACTTCCCAAGGTGAGCGCCAGGAACTGAACTTGGGCCTATCCTCTGCAAGAACTGTAGGTGTGCTTGGCAGTTGAGCCATCTATCCGTCCTCACCACCTAGAACTCTTATAGAAATCCCATCAAATTTCAGAGCTGGGGAGACACCAAAAAACATATTTTCTGACCTTTTCATTTAACAACCAAGGAGACATGACATACAAGTGCGGGCTGTTCACAGAGGCCATTCTCCACAGTGAAGAGAGAGCCTGCAGAATTGGAAGGACTCTTTGCCAGCTCCGTAGGCCATGGAGCAGAAAACTTGGCACCACACCACACCTGAAGGTGAGCAAACACGTGGAAAAGCGCAGACAGGAGAGGCTGGAAGACGCCCAGGTTGCCCGGGTCCTGCTGCTCTGAGACCTCGGCTGCTTCCTTGTTCTCAGGGTGTATAAGACTCCTGTGTTCCCAGACACAGGATAACAAACTCCTGCTCTTGCTTGTATGGCCAACATCAGTTACTGTCATGACAGACATGAGTAAGAGTTTGAACATGACCAGGTGCCTTTATTCCTGAGATTCAGAGACAGTTCAACATAGGCAAGCCAATAAATTAATAAACCCACAAAATGGACTGAAAGACAAAAATTACATGATCACCACAAGAAAAAGAAAAAAAAAAAAACCCTAGAAAACCCAACATGCCTTCATGATAAAAGCCCTAGAGAGAGTACGACTAAGGGGAACACGCCTCAACATAATAAAAGCTACATATGAGAGACCCACATCTAATACCACTTAAGACATTCCACTGAAGTCAGGAGCAAGACAGGGACGTCCGCCATCCCCACTTCTTTTCAACATCGTGCTTGAAGCACTAGCTGGAGTAATAAGACAAGAGAAGGAAATTAAAGGAATAAAAGTAGGAAAAGAAGAAGTCCAACTAAGCCTACTTTCAGATGATGATATTATAGATAATAACTACTAAAAAAAAAACAAACCCAAAGTTTTCTAAAAGAAAACTTGTATAAACAAACTCAGATAACTGTCAAGATATGAAAATCAACCTTCACAATTCAACACAACAACAACATGTACAGCAACAACAAACATGCAGAGACAGAGCTCACGGACACACTCCCATCCACAACAGCCTCAAAGAAAATGAAATTATCTACAAATAAATGTAACCAAAGAGGTGAAGGACTTTTGTAACAAAAACTTTAAACACCCGAAGAAAGATACAGGGACAGACACTATGAAAAGATATCCCATGCTCATGGATTGGAGGGTTAATATTATTAAAAAACAAAACAAACAAACAAACAAAAAACCCAGCATTCTACCAAAAGCCATTTACAGATTCAATGCAATCTCAATTAAAATCCTCATCTAAGTCTTCATCAAAATAGAAAAAATAAATCTATCCTAAAATATATGTGGGACCACAAAGACCCCAGATAGCTAAGACAATTCTGAGCAAAAAGAACAAGCTAGAGGGATTACCATTCCAGAGCTGAAGATATATTACAGCATATATACAGTATATATATACAAGATATAATACAGTAATAAAAAATAATATGGTACCAGCTCAAGCACAGGCATGTAGACCAGTGGCACAAAACTGAAGACCCAAACGTGAGTATGCATTACTTCACTTAGATAATATTTAACAAAGATGACAGACACATATGCTGTAGAAAGGAAGCAATTCAACTCCTGGGGAAACTGGATGTCCAGAAGAATGAATTGGACTCTCACCTACCACCTTGCTCTGTAATCAAGTGGGTCAGAGACCTAAATGTGAAACCTGCAATGGTGAAACAGCTAGAAGAAACCATGGCCAGCACCCTCCATGCTATAGGTACAGGAAAGGATGTTATGAATAGGGCTCCGTTTGCCTATGAATAAAAGCAACAATTGGCAAGTAGAACATCATAAAATTAAGAAGCTTCTGCACAGCTAAGGACACGACCAGCCCAGTGAAGAGAGAGCCTGCAGAATTGGAAGGACTCTTTGCCAGCTACACATCTGACAGAACTCAAAACACAGAGTAGAGACAACAACTTCAAAAGCCCAACAAAAACAAAACCCCCAAAACTAACCAAAACCAAACCAAAGCAGCGGCCCTTTGAAAATGGGCCTGGGATCTAAACAGAGAGTTCTCAAAAGAAGAAATAAAAATGGCTAAGAAATATCACCAAAACGGTTTCTCACCCCTAGCAGTTAGGAAAATGCAAATCAAAACAACTTTGAGATTTCAACTCACTCAAGTGAGAATGTCAGAGATAATAAAATAACTGTCTACAAATGTTGGGGGGTATGGGGAAACCCTCACTCGTTGTTGGTGGGATTGCAAACTGGTCCATCCATTCGCTCTGGAAATCAATGTAGAGAGTTTTCAAACAGCTAAGAATAAATCTACCACATGGACCAATTAAACTACTCGTTGTGGCATGCACCCAAAGAGCATCACGCCCAACTCCATAGATACTTGCTCAGCCGTGTTTATTGCTGTTCTATTTACAATAGCTGGGGAGTGGAAACAACCTAACTGTCCTACCACTGACAAACGGAGAATGAAAATGTGGCACACTATGGAATACTACTCAGCTGTAAAGAAGAAAAGAAATGAAAGCATGAACTTGGGAGATAAATGGATGGAACTAGAAAAGATCATGTTGAGTGAAGTAACTCAGACCCGGAAAGAAAAATTTCACGTTTAGGTGATTTATCTTTTTTTACCACTACACTCCCAACTTGCCTATGTGGTTATATTTGGAGTGAGATTTTTTTTTTTTTTTTGTAGATACTGATGGGTTATGTTTTTCAAGCCAGTTTGCCAATTTCTATCTTTAACTGGAGAATTTATATTGCTTTCTTTAATATAATTCTCGATATGTTAAAGCCTACGTGTCTTTGTTCCTTTTTTTTTTTAAACACTGGCAAAGCAGCTTAGGGGAGAAGGCCATCCTTATACAGTCTGTGCTGTCAGGGAAGTGTGAATTGAGGTAAGGAGACTACTAGTCACACACCAAGATAGTCCCCCACGGGCATGCGCAGAGGCCTGTCTCCCACGCGGCTCTAGAGCAAAACACGTTTCTAATTGAGACTGAAAATCACACTAAATCTTCCTTTCTCTCCCCTCCCCTCCCCTTCTCTTTTCCTCCTTTTCTTCTCTCTCTGTCTCTCTGTCTGTCTGTCTGTCTGTCTGTCTGTCTCTGTCTCTGTCTCTCTGTCTCTCTGTCTCTATCTGTCTCTGTCTCTGTCTCCGTCTCCGTCTCTCTCTCTCTCTTTCTTTCTGTCTCTCTTTATCTGTCTCTCTCTCTGGTCTTGTGATTTGATTCGGATCACACAGTCCTTGTTACTCACTATCTAACCAGGCTGGGCTCACATTCACAGGAATCACCCTGCCTTTGCCTCCTGCATGCTGGGATATGCTAACATGCACCATGATTCCTGCCTCATTGTATATTGATTATTTGTATTTATTATGTTAACTAACATGACATCAAATAATAAATACATACAAAGATGCAAATAAGCTGAGTCTTTCCCCCCATATGTTTTCATCTACTTGCACCAAGTCCAAATTCTGTATAGACTTTTAATATTAAAATATCTCAGGTTAGTTGGCTGATATCTCTCCTGTATTTATAACTTGTGCATTTAAAAACTGATTGAAAAACACTGCTAAGTGATAAAAATGCTTAAATGGCACAAATAAAAATTGGGATTGATTACCAAAAAGAGGATGTTACCAGTTTTAATTATAAACAGAATTCTAGAATATATTAGCTTATGAAAAAATAAAACAATGGACAATTTGAATTTCATAAGCATATTTAAAATGATTATAGCAACACACTGCTATCTTAGAGGCAAACTGTTTGCTCTAACATAAATAACTCTTACACAAGCTGTTTTATTTTAGGTTTCTTTGTGTGTGTGTATGTGTGTCGGGGGTGGGGTCGGTGAGACCAGGATTTTCTGTGTAGCTTTGGCTGTCCTGGATTCACTCTGTAGACCAGGCTGTTCTCGAGCTCACATAGATCTGCTTGCCTCTGCCTCTCAGAGTGCTGGGAATTCAGGTGTGTTTCCCCGAGCCTGGCTCTTGTATAAGCTTTAAAAACAATGCTATGTATAATACAAATTCTAATCAACTGAAAATTTCTTCTGTAATTTCAGAACCAACTGAATCATGGGAAAGAAGAAATAACTCTGTTACCATTCTGAAAACATATTTCATGTGAACCAGGAAAGTGAACTACAAAGCCAACCAGGTCTCTCTCTCTCTCTCTCTCTCTCTCTCTCTCTCTCTCTCTCCCTCTCCCTCTCTCTCTCCCTCTCTCTCTCCCTCTCCCTCTCCCTCTCCCTCTCCCCCCCCCTCTCTCTCTGTGTCTGTCTATGTGTTTGTGTGTACACATGCATGTGTGTGTGTGTGTACATAAATGCTGGGGATCAGCCTCAAGTGTGTTATCCCTCAGGAGCTATCTATCTTGTTTTTTGAAACAGGGTCTCTCAGTAGGACTTGGGGCTCAGCAGTTGGTCTAGGCTGACTGTCCAGAAGCCATGAGATCTTCTTGTCTCCCATTTCCCAGCACTGAGACTCTACGTGCACATCAGCATACCCAGCTTTTCCTCCCTCCCTCCCTCCCTTCCTTCCTCCCTTCTTTTTTATTTCTTTCTAATGATTTTATATGCATTAATGTTTTGCCTGCATGTATGTCTGTGTGGCAGTGTTGGATCTCCTGGAACTGAAGTTACAGACAGTTGTGAGCTGCCATGTGGATGCTGGGAATTGAACCCTGGTCTTCTGGAAGAGCAGCCAGTGCTATTAATTGCTGAGTCATCTCTCCAGGTCATACCCAGCTTTTTATGTGCGTGCTGGGGTGGAGGGGCTCTTCATGCATGCATGAAAGTCCTACAAGGACAGCTATTTCTTCAGCGCCTCCATTGCATTTGACCAAGCACTCCTGAAACCATCCCCTAGCATGAATAACAACATTCTGGTATTTTCACTGTCCCCTTGTTGCCAGGGAACATGGGCCCAATCAATTCAAGATGGTGAGCAATTGGGGCACCTGGCTCTTTTTAGTTCCCTGGTTACAGACTAGGAATGGTGGCTATGGTAACCCTGTTAGGACAATGCCAAGAATGTGGAAAGATGCCTCAGGCACTTGTGAAGTCTTGTTTAATTTGAGGTGTATACTCCTTAGTGACCATTTCAAAAATATATACAGACGGAATAGTGATGTGAATTAATGAACTATGGATGGCCCAGACCAGTCTTGAGTATTAGTTCAATTTTAGATTCAGTCTTAGAATTCAAAGCTGACAATTACTCTGTACACCAAACTCTGGTAAGTTCTCTATTCTTCACATGGGGAATATGTCAGAAAATTCGTGGCTCCCTAATACACATATTGTAATCCAGACAGACAGACAGACAGATGCACGTGTGCACCCCCCACCCCCCACACATTGTGACATATTTGAACTAGGCTAAGAGGAAAGTGAATGAAGAACCTCGAATGTCCAATAGTAATTAAAGAGAAGTAATGATCCCTGTGAGTTCAAGGCTAGCCTGGTGTAAAAAGTGAGTCCAGGACAGCCAGGGCTGTTACAGAGAGAAACCCTGTCTTGAAAACCAAACCAAACCCAACAAACAAAAAAGAGTAATGTGTGAGACAATGAAATCATTTGTCAATTATCCATGTGTCAGATTTGATCATCTATAAATACATGATTCTTTATTTTTAACTGACAAAACAGTATATCCTTGTGGCATACAATGCCAGATTTTAAAATATGTAGATATTGTGGAATGATTAAATTGAAATGACTAACATACACAGTGCTTCATGTATTTACTTTTTATCTGTTACTGGGACTCTAAAAATCAACTTTGTTAGCAATTTATCATTATTATTCATTGTCTCCCCATGGTACAATAAGTTTCTTGAGTTATTCAATACTTAAAGGTGCTATTATTATGATTCAATTTTATAGTAAATTGAGGCTTACAGTGGTAAAAACAAGTTGTTTAGTATCATGTTTAATAACTGACAGAACTCAAATCCAAACCCTAAGTTGTCAGATTTGAAAGTCTGCTCTGGTCCTTGCTTCTCTTGGAAGGACCTGGAGCTGGGGGTGGGGAGCCAGTCCTGAGAGGATCAATAATAAAGATCCTGAGGTGGCCTCAGGGAGTGGCTAGGGCTTCCTCAACCTTCCTCTTCTCACAGTTGAGGTGTGCATAGGCCTTGACTCTGCATTCTTTCTCTTTCCCCTGAGATGTGAGTTCATTTTAAGGAAGGAAGCTGGTCTGAGTTCTGTTCTCTGCTGGGGTTTGAGGGTCTCGGCTAGGTCTCCTTCCTGAGTGCGCATGACTAAGAGAGACGGGAGGGCCTACAGCGAGAGACCCATCGCCAAGAACATCGTGGGTGGAGAGACTTCTGGGACATTTTTTCCACTCTGCATCAGACAGAGTGAAATTGATTAGCGTCTAATTGGTTTCAGCTGCGCTTAGAATGGTGCATAGAAAACTTCGATGCAGTTTACTAAAGTCAATTCCTTATGGTGAACAGATTGAAAGAAGGAAAAAAAAAACCCACTCCAAAATAGAGAAACCAGTGCCTTTGGGTCACATTTCACCCAGTTGGAATGTGGATCACCTTGAGTAGAGTATGAAAAAAGAAACCAAAGAAAGACATCTCAATCCTAGAAGACTTTTGGGTAGTCTGCTGCCTAGAAATCAAAACATCTGTGTTGGGTCCAGGCTTCCCTGAACAGTCTCCGGATCTTGCACAAACCTTTTCATCTCCCTACACTGTGCAGCGGTCCCTAGAAATAGTGAGATGTTAAGGAGCTTGATCTTAGTGATCTCCAGAGCTCCTTTCTTCTCACAGTTCGTAATTTGGTTTCCATCAGTTGTTCTGATGGGCTGGAGCAATCCCAGAACATTTTGGGGCAACTGTTTTCATGAATTAAGAGCCAAAAGATGTGACTCGCGTTACCGTCTCGCCAGCAAGAATGACGCTGCACACACAGGATCCTTCTGCAGTAAAGCTTTAATGCGTCTTAAGAGGGAGAGCATAAGCTTACGGCAAGTAAAATGGAGACCCCAAACAGCAGAAACCCATCCCTTATATAGGAAACTGTTCTCCGCTTAGGATGTATCAGTCCCTGATTGGCTGTTACTCATCAGGCGATATGACGCCACGGGAGAGGCAGAGCACAACAAGTGGAAAGTTCCTTCGCACATGCGCAGATTACTTGTTTACCAGTTTGGGACACAGGATGTCAGCGCCATCTTGTAATGGCGAATGTGAGTGCGGCCTCTCACAAGAAGACAAATGAAGGGCTCGGAAAATCTGTTTTACTGGGTGTTTGGTGGGTAAGGATACCTTGGTCCCCGCCCTTCACATCTCTGTGCATGGAAGGTCGACAGAGAACACTTTCTTTTTTGTTTTGTTTTGTTTTTGTTTGTTTGTTTGTTTGTTTTTGTCTCCCCCACCTCCAAGACTGGGTTTCTCTGTGTATCCCTGGCTGTCCTGGGACTCACTTTGTAGACCAGACTGGCCTCGAACTCACAGAGATCCACCTTCCTCTGCTTCCTGAGTTCCGGGATTAAAGGTGTGTGCCACCACCCCCAGCCAAAAGACACTTTCTGTGAGTGCAAAGCTGTTTGTTTCTGTGTTCTGACAGTGTTAGGTGTGGAGTTAACTGACCAAAGAGTGTGCTTAGCACACACAAGGCCCTGGCTCCAATTCCCAGCATCCCAAACAAAGAGAAAAAGAAAACTTGTTTCAAAAAGTATGGTGCAAATAATTTATATGAGATACAGCTTGCCAGCTAAATTGCTTCCTCAATCCTCCTCCCTGCTTTTCCTATCATTTCCTTACATTCTTCCTACTTCTTTTCTGGGTTTTCGCCAAAACGTATGGATGACCAAGATGGCACTTGAAGTCTCACCCTGTGACCCAGCTGTTTAAGATCCCGAGAAGGATCTACTTGAAGCCTTCACACCACTAACACATCATTGTCCCCTGTCACCACATCTCAGGTTAGCATTTAGCTAAGTTGTAGGCTCAACCTCAAGACCTAGGGAACTCCTGACCCATCTCTGGTGGTACCTGCAACTTCCTCCACTTACCTCCAGGGCCATGAGGCTGAGAGTAGGCTTGCTGAGCAGAAAAAAAATGGGAATCACCTCACACTGGCCTCAGTGTCACTGTCTCTAAGAAAGGACAGTGGTGTGTTACAGGGTTGTTCAAACAGTTTTGTACTGCTGTCTTTCAGTTGTGAGATGTTCGAGCATTTACAGTCGTAACAAGAACAGTGAATATATATACAATATATAGTGTGCTGGCTAGTTCTGTGGCAACTTGACACAAGCAAGAGGCATTTGGGAAGAAGGAACCTCAGCTGAGAAAATGCCCTGACCAGATTGGCCTGTGGGAGATCCTGTGGAGAATTTTCTGATACTGGAGGCCTTAGGTCGCTCTTAGTGGTTCTGAGTTCTATAAGAAAGCAGGCTGAGCAAACCATGTTGAGCAAGCCAGTAAGCAGCTATCTTTATTTCCTCTGATTCAGTTCCTGCCCTGACTTCCCTGGTTGGTGGATTACTAGCAGTAAGATGAAGTTAACGCTTTCCTTTCCAAGTTGCTTTTGGTCATGCTGTCCTCTCCCAGCCACAGACGATCAGTATTTGTCTCCCCCAAATGAGCTAGTGATCAAGACAGCACAGATGGCTAGATCCAGGGCTGGGCGCCGCTGCACCCAGGGTCCAAGGCTTTAGGACACAGGTTTCCACTGTAGGTGTAAGAGCAGAACACTGCTAGAGCCCCCGCTACAGTAAGTAACACTGAAGAAGGCTTGGCTTTGGCTGCGGTGGCTCACTAGGAGGCGCTGTCCTTTGCTGACAGGGTAGGTTTTGTGTTAGCAATGTAAGGAGCTGTGAGGCGGAAGATGAGACAGCAAAGACTCTGAAGTCCCAGGCTGACTTCCCAAGCAGCATTTTCCTAAGGTAGAACTCTCTCTCTCCCGAAGATAATCCATGCATTGGAAATCCAAGGTGTGGGAGAGTTTGGTTTTAGGTATCACCCATTTGACTGACGCGAGGATTTGGGAAAGGCAGCTTTATTAGACTGGAAATTTTTCCTCTGGAAATGTCATGTGTCTCCCTACAAAGAGAAGGAGGGCTGGCAGGCAGCAAATGCTTCTTAACCCTTCGGCGTTTCTTTTCCATCTGGGCTAACTACCCATCAGTGATGCCTGAGAAGGCAGCATCTCTCAAGTCTCCCTTTCTCCAGAGGTACTTACAGATTCTGTGTCCCTGTACACACCTCAGGTCCCCAAATAGATCCCTCCTGATCAGTGAAGCCCCCAGTGCCACCCACTGATAGCCGGCTTCAGTTGGGGTTTTATTTATCAGACCCTGCACCTCCGGGACCACACTCTCTTTCAGCCCTCTGTTCCTCTTGAGTTTACCTGTGTTTAGGAGTGCGGTAGACTTCCTGGGTTGTCAGCTCCAAGTATTTGTGCTGTATATTAATTACTGCTCTGGGTGTCTAAACTCCCTTGGTTCTATCTCCTGTATAGAACCTCTCTAGAAGTGCAATCCTATTCTTCTAGCCTCGCCAGGCTTGGCAGTAAGCCCAGACTCTTGTTTTATAAGGTTCTGATCCTGTGCTTTGCCCCCACAGCTAAAACAGGACCCAGATACCGACCACAGGCATTTCTCCTAACTTCCCAGCCCCAGTTCACCTTGAGTGAACAAGTGGAGGCTGAAAGGCCACCTGATTTTAAAACTGTTATGACAAAGAGGCCATGAGGGTGTGCAGTCTCTTGCACTCCCTGTCCCTCAAGCACTGTTCTGGCTGGGCTGTGGAAGAGGAGGGTGTGGTAAGACTTGTGCCTACCCCACCCACTATGCTCTCAAGACAAACTCTGTTTATCCTCCAGGTCTCTCTCTGAGCTCTCTTGAAGGCTGCTCTTTCTTTCTCTGGCATCCTGAGGCTGAACTCCAGTGAGCTATTTAATGAGCCCAGGCAACCTTATCTGACTTTTATAAATTGACTGATGGAGGTTTATGAAAAAACAAGCCACGATTGTGGAGAATGCCACAAATAACAAGTTCTGTGCCACTGCTCTTGAATTGACCTCTTTTTTTTTTTTTTTTTCCTAGAGCTGAGGACCAAAGCTAGGGCCTTGCGCTTGCTAGGCAAAGCACTTTACCACTGAGCTAAATCCCCAACCCCTTGAATTGACTTAAAAAAAAAAAACTGATTATAATTCTTCTAGAATCATGGATGCTAAATATATTAGAAGTTTACTTAGACATCCTAGGCTTTCGAGTTTGTCTGTATCAGTTTTATTTTCGGCCAGAAAATCTGATATATCTTAGGGTTTGTTGCTTTTGCCATGGGTTGTAAACTATTTTTAGTTGCTGCAGAGGTCCGCAGTTTCTTCGCAGAAAAGATTTGCTTTTAATCAATAAAATATACTTTACCCATAATTGGACCATCCAGGGAAAACTCATACCCGCTCCCTTTATGTCGTGAATTAAGTTGCAAAAACTCTTATTTATTATAATAATTATACGTTTACACATCATTCTGCAAGAATATATCAGCTAAGAAACTCTACCCTTCCCTGGCCACTGGTTCTGCTTTGATTATTTGAGCGTGAGCCCTTTCACTATTGTCCGGGTGGGTTTGGATTCCACCTCGTGTGAAGAGAGACTATCAGGCAAGCCTCTCTAACTGGAGGTTTTGTGTGCTGAGGTCACTGTGTTCTTGGGCTTTGGTCCAGAGTGACTTCATTTCTGCCTGCTGGGATTTAAGTGGGACCGCTAATGTAAGGGCGGTAGTTTGTAAGCCAAGGATGCCTTTTCTTCTGACTCACACTAAGAAGGACTGCACTGCATGTTAAGATGCTCACTAGTTTCTCTAAAACTTAAGCATTGCAGAACTCTACTGGGCCAATCTTGGGGATAATTCAAACGTGTATCTCAGATCTGATAACACCGAATGAATTGGCATTGAGATGGCCTGGGCGTAGCTATTAAAAGGTCCTAATGTAACAGTCCTCAATCTCATGTTAAGTGCATCAAAATGGGCTCCAGCTGTATCTAACAGTTAACAAGAGAGTCCTGTCAGGGTGTGTTTATAGAACTGGTTTGAACTCTAGAGGGTCATAAGGGAAACAAGGCGTTCACTGATGCCAAGCCTGCCCCATTGGGAAGCGCAGACTTCTTACCCACAGGCATCAGACACTCCTGTAACTGACACTGTTGTGAACCTGAACGGCAATGCAGCTCAGAGACTGTGAGAGGAACACTGGCACTAAGAATGGTCCTCCAGTTAGTCCTTCCAGCCTTCAAAATTGCTTTTTTTAAAAAAAAAAAAAATTACCCAAGATGTGTGCAAGGATTGTGGAAGGATGGCTTGTGCAATATCTGTTACAGTGACATTTTGAGTGGGTCAATTTGCTCAAGTAGAGAATTGGATAGACAAATGATGATACATTGTTACAGTGGACTCCTACTGAAACAATGTAAAGCTTTTGTTGCATGGCTTTTCCTAGGAGTCTCTCTCTCTGTTCTCCCCAGAAAAAGAGGACAATGACAGCAAAAAATAAAAAAATAAAAGTAAAAAAAAATAAAAAATGATTCCGTGCAGCTAGTTTTCCAGCCTTTGTGGGTATTTACAAAAGGACGGTGGCAGAAGAATCTCCTCCTCTCAGTATTTGCTGATGACTTATTTATCCTTGGGGAGTGGGGGCGGGGCCCAGGAGCCTTCTCATTCCTTCCATAAGAGATCCTAACAGCTGTGCTTCAAGAAACAACAGTCATATCCAACCTGAGGAAACAGCCACAAAACAGCTTCAGTAACAAAGTTTATAAGAAAATTGTGATATATTATCTCATATGAGAGATAGAAAGCAGCTTGCAAAATTATAGACTCTAAAGCTTAATAGCATGCAGTATTGACCTGCCAGAAAAGAGGCCCACTGGTGCAACAGTGGCATGGCTGTTATGGGTTAACAGACAACTTTCTGATTGAACTAGAGGCCTGCTCCGCAGGAAGAAATTCATGCCTGGTATTGTAATCCTGGTCAAAACCCCATGGCTTGAAGACCAAAGGCATAGGGGAAGCCTACTACGGTTTTTAAATGAACACATTGCCAAACTCCCTTCTAAACATTTATGTTTATACCCCTAGATTAATGGTTTCCCTAGTCTTGATCAGAAACTTCTTTTTGCACTGGGCAACAGTTAATGCAGAGTTTCAGAACCTTCAAAGTGCTTAGAATAAGTGACTGTTGAGTGCTCAGCCCTAAATTGGACATCTTTATCAACTCCACCGAGACTCAGGCAGCATTGCAGTCATTGCAGTAGAGGAGGGCAGGAAGAACGTTAGAGCCAGAGAGTGAAACGTTGTCTGCTAGGCATGACCTGTCTGTTGTACTCACGAACTCACTGCAGGTATGGTTACTAGCATAATACCCGAACAAGAACAAATAAAGTATTCTAATGACCCCAAGTTGAACTTTGGGTACTGACAGGGGTTTAGGTTTCAATTCCAGGCAAGATGGCTGCATAATTGAGTAGTCCTGTGCAAGGGGTAGCCCCGCCATCATTGGCACTTCATTGTTCTGGCTGTAGTTCTGCAAGGTGGTGGAATATGTTGTTAGATTGTTAACCTGCTCATTGCCGAGGAAAGAGCCTTACCATGAGGATGGATAATTGTCCTCATCTGGGATGACCCAAGAAGAACGGTTAAGGGTAATAACTTAATCCCTATACCTTCTGCCAAAGTGTGGACACAAAAGGAAGGGGATGGTGCCAAGATTTCACCTGGCTTTTGGTTACCATCCTAGATTTGCTTTCTGTTGCTGTGATTAAACACCAACCACAATCAATTTGCAGAGGGAAGAGCTTAATTGGCTGATGGACAGTTCTAAGTAACTTAGAACTCAGTGACTAAGTTCTAAGGGGAGCCAGGCCAGGAACTCCAGCAGGGACCTGGAGGCAGAAACTGAGGCAAAGGCCATGGAGGGACACTCGCCCCCTGCCTTGTTCTCCATACTTTGCATGGGGTGGTTTCTTATACAACCCTGGACCACCTGCCCAGGGGTGGTACTGCCCACAGTGCTCTGGGCCCACCAGTATCAGTCTTCAATTAAAAAAACAAAAAAAGAAGTGTCCTACAGATTTCCCTGTGGGGCATTCTGACGGGGACAATTCCTCTGTTGAGACGCCTTTTACTTTGGCATCTTTAGTTTGCTGGGCAACAAAAGTTGCCCAGCATAGTTAACTCAGAGCCGAAGTGAAAAGTCGGTGCTGTTGAGTAAAAGCAGTTTTTAGTGCATGCTCCAGGCTTAGCTTCGTGTGCCACTTTATCTTTTAAGGCCACCTAAATTACAGCCTCCCTAGATATAACTGTTTGTGGTTTCATCCCGTTAGTACACTGGAGACCATTTCCTCCAGTGCTTTGCAGCAGTTGGTGTTGTTGCTGAGAAGGCCAGTAGCTGTCCATCTCCTCCTCTTTCCCTTCCTCCTTCCCCCTCTCCTCCCTTCACTCTTCCTCCTCTGCTCCCCCCTCCTCTTTCCTCTCTCTCTCTCTCTCCTTTCCCCCTCCTCTTTTCCCTTCACCTCCTCTTCTCCCCCTGTCCCATCCTCTTTCCCAATCTCTCCTTCCCCTCCCCCTCTCCCCTTGCTCCTTCTAAGTTAATCTGTTTCCTTTCTGGCACATTTAAGATTTCATTTTATTCTTTGTGTTCTAAGTCTGCTTATAGTGTTCCCGATGGTGTTTATTCTTATCTGTGTTTTAGAATCAAGAGCGAACTCCCAATGCAAACCTTTCTGGCGTTTGCTCTGAGGGATTCTTGGCTTTTATTGTCAGCGCTTCGTGTTGCTTTCCTATTGTCTTTTCCATTCTTTTCTGGGGTGCATACTATACGCACAGGACAAAGCTTGTATATTTGAACTGTTTTTCTGTGTTGCTTATGGAGCGAATTCTTCCCTAGGATCCCGCAACATTACCCATTCTCTCTTTAGTGAGTAGAGAAGCCAGTCCACTTATTGGCGTCATAAAAATACCAGGGCCATATTTTAGTTTCCAAGCATTCCAGTTGGTTATGCTGAGTAGTCATCGCTTTCACTTCATTCATGCCTGTTTTGTCCCACAATGGCTAGATCTTTTCCCCCCTAACTCTTATTCTCTTGTCTCTTTGAGCCTTATTTTAAGCAACTTGTCACACTACATTAAAATTAATTTCCCTTTGCAGTGAGTGTATGTTCTGATTTCATGTTTACTGACTGTATATTTTTAAGCTTAGGCTTTGTAATTTTGATTTGCAAGCTTATTTTAAATGGAAATTGTTTTGTGGTTTGTTTGTGGCCTGCTTTCTTTCCGTCCTCTGCTCTTGTTGTAGCTGTTTCTCTAAATCTGATTGGTTCTGGGCTGTGGGATCCGGGTTTTTTTTGTTTTTTTGTTTTTTGTTTTCTTTTTGGAACCCAGCATTATGAAGGCAGCTTAGGACTTGTGATAGCTAACACTGATTATCAACCTGCAGAATCTAGAATCCCCTAAGATAGAAATCTCTGGGCATGACTGAGGAATTTCATGAATTTTGTTTAGCCTCTAGCCAGGCCTGTGAGGGCTTGCTTCTATTTATTTATTTATTTATTCACTTTACATCCTGATCCCACTCCCCACCCTCCACTCTCCGGGTTCCAACCTCCCTCTCTCCCTCTTCCCCCTGTTGCTCTCCCCTCTCCTCAGATAAGGGGAGCACTGCCCACAAACCCACATTAGCACATCAAGTCACATCACAACTGAGTTTGTCTTGTTCCCCTTCGGCCTGGGGAGCCAGCCCTGTCAGGGGGAAGTGATCAAAAAGCATGCGACAGAGTCCATGTCAAAGACAGCCCCTGCTGCCCTTTCTAGGGGATCCACACAAAGACTAAGCTGCCCATCGGCTATGTGTATGTAGGGGGCCTAGGCTGAGTCCATGCATGGGTCTTTGATTGATCTATCAGTCTCCTTAAGCCCTCCCGGGCCCAGGTTAGTTGGCTCTGTTGCTCTTCTTGTGGAGCTCCTGTCTGTGACTTGATTAAATTGACGGAATTGGGGAGATCCATCCCAGAACTGGGCAGCCCCATTTCCTGGAATTGCTCTCTGCTTCCCGGTGACTACCAACAAAGTCTGACCATATGCCTCAACACCCACCGTTGTGATTCCTCGGTCTTCATACACTGCACCCTGGAACCGTGAGGCAAAACAAGTCCTTCCTTCTTCCTTACGTTGCTTTAGTCAGGTGCTGTTGTCACTGCAATGAAACAAACAATGCTAGATCTGGGTAGGGGCTTAAAGTTTACCGCCTGTATCAGAACATTCTCCACAGCTGAGTGGAGAGTGGGATATGACTTTCTCACTTACTCTGGTGCTTCACATTTGACCATGTCCCCTGGAGGGGGAGACCTGGTGGCACTCAGAGGAAGGACAGCAGGTTACCGAGAAGAGACTTGATACCCTATGAGAATATACAGGGGGAGGTAATCCCCCTCAGGAACAGTCATAGGGGAGGGGAATAATGGGAAAATGGGGGGGGGGGGAGAATGGGAGGATACAAGGGATGGGATAAACATTGAGATGTAACAAGAATAAATTAATAAAAAAATTTAAAAAATAAAAGAAAGAAGCAAACAATGCATGCAGTGCTGTTGCGGACATCTCAGGTCTGCACATACCCTGGCATGGGGCTCATGTCTTTTCCTGGTGTCAGATCTGTGTGTTTTCTCACCTCTGTGGGGCCACAGACTCCTCTGAGTCACAGCTCAAATAGGAAATGATCTACATTCAAGTCTCTGATTATCAGTTGGAGGAAAAAAAATCTAGCTACCTCCAACCCCTCGGTTCCAAGCTGAAGTCGGTGGCTTTCATACAACTTGCCATTTTTGTATTTTGTTGTTGTTTTTTGTTTTGTTTTGTTTTGTTTTTTTCTCATTTGTAGATAGAGTGATTTTTTTTTTCAAACAACCTTAGTGTAATTTTTATTTTTTGTTTACATGTTCATTGTGCATCTGGTGCAGAACAGCAAGGTCACTGTATGTGTGTGTGTGTGTATGTGTGTGTGTATTTTTGCTGTGTTGGAGATCTACCCTTGACCCTGTGAACTTCTGTCCAATTTCATCAGACATACAGCAGTCATGTTTAAAATTTTACTTGCAATGCATTGTTTTTGGTGACAAATTCGACCGTCAGTTGGCACATGTGCCATCGATTACCACGTCAAAGAACTGAACAAGAATTTTGTATTTGGCAAAGTGAAGGTAACATGCTGCATTGAAAACAGAATGGAGCATAGCTTTCCATCAAGGATAAATTTATTCTCACTGAAATAAGAGCCTTGTGTCTAAACTGGTCTGCAATGTCTGTGGTCCCTAAAGTACAGGAGCACATAAATACATTCTCTAGAGATTTAAGATGGATAGAAAATCATAGGGTTTGATAGTTTAAAGAAATACTAAAGATTGTACATTTATAGGCCCTTCGTTTCTGGCTCTGGGAGAGATGCTAAGAGAAATTAAAGGTCTTCTTCAAAGTTACATACGAGGCAGGATTTGTGTAATTGGGTCCTCTTAGGTTTGTATTTTTGCAACAAAGTCATCAATAGCATATATCAAAAGTGACAGAAGTAGAAGGCTTGATAAATGATTTCTACTCCGATGCTTAATTATTTACAAAATGGAGGCATTTCGCAGGACAAATCATACCCTGGTGTCTTAAGCTCTCAATTTTAATCTACTCTGTGCTTTTAAAAATGTTGGTATTCGAAGGCTGGAGGGACGGCTCAGCAGTTAAGAGCACTGGCTGCTCTTCCAGAAGTCCCGAGTTCAATTCCCAGCAACCACATGGTGGCTCACAACCATCTATAATGGAATCTGATTCCCTCTTCTGATGTGCAAGAAAACAAAGCACTCACATATATAAAATCAATAAATAAATCCTTTAAAAAAGCTTAATATGCACATACCAGCTTTTCTTGCTCCAGACCAAAAAACTCTGCTTAGGATGCTCCTAATTCTCTTCCATGGACATATCCTTTTAATTGCCTATTTAGATAACCAAAAAAGAAAAACTCAGAGTAGTTGCAAACATAGAAACCCTATATGCTTAATGGCCAATGGTGATAAGCATTCAAATATGACTCTGATTGATTAAGCAGAACAGTAACTTATTACAGGAACTTCGTGAAACTCAAACTTGCTGAGAAGGCTAGAGAACCAGACCCGAGGGCGCGTT